>NC_064282.1:96821018-96880942 GCF_019186545.1 Solanum stenotomum
ATATAGTATTATTTTTCCAATTCATCCGCTTTATGCGGCGTAAGATTCATTTAAGAAAAAAACTTCTTTATCCAGAGTTTCTCCATGCATATTATTATCTAATATTTGAAATTTACTGTCGACTATTGAAAGATATTATTTGGGCTTAGTACATTCATAAGGCCCAACACACTAATTATTAGCCTGTTAGCTAATACATCCTTGGAAAAATTACTGAAATACACGTCTTATGTTTCCCTTATTTATAATAGTCCCTTTTATTTTGTAAAAACCTCTAAAATCTCTTATTTCTCCTAATTCTAAATTGTTTTATAATGTATTCAAGCTAGTTTTTAATGTATCCAAGCTAGTTTTTATGTATCCGATTTATTTTATAATGTATCCGAGCTACATATTATGTATCCGGTTTGTTTTACTTTTTCAGGGATTAACGTAATTACTAAATAGGAATAGATTATAATTTCATATTAAAACTATGTGATTCCTAAAATTTATACTAATTGCTTATAAATATACTATTATGAGAGTTGAATAATCTTATTCTTTCCACTAAGAATTTCTTAGAGATGTGTATTTTACCATTTATTATATCACAAATTGTTTGAATTTTTTTAAAGTGATGTGACACTATACATTTATTTATTTGTTTTATATTATCAGTATATATAACTTTTATTAAAAAAATTATTTCAGGCAAACTTTGCATGGTGGGAGCCAGCCAATGAACCATTTAGGCTTAATAATCCAGGGAAAGAGTACTTAAAGATTGGTAACCTTGGTAGAGATTGTGCTTGCCATCTTCATGCTCTTAGTGGTCACTTAAAATCCAAATCTAAGGTATATATTTATTTATTTTTTTAAAATGTTATGATATGTTTCAGACCATAATTATTATTATTTTATTTTAAAAAAGGAAAAACATAAATACTTTGTCGATTCAAACTATGTCATAAGAAGTAAAATAAAGTAAATACATAATTTCTAATTTTGACACGTGTTTGATTTTTCAGGCACCAACTGAGTTTCATAAAAGAACAAAAGAAGCTTGCAAGAGAATTATTACGAAATCTAGCAATGCATTAAAGTGTCTTGCTTTGTCCATCAAAACTATAACCCAACCCCCTTCCTCCACTGGTGAACCCGACCCGTACAACACAAAATTCGCCATCGATGAGCTCAGAGCGGCGCTCTTAATTACCACAAGAACCATCTCAGAAGAAGACACAATTGACATCATCACGGCTATGTCGGTGGCGTCGATACTCATCGACGTCACTAGATGCGTCGACGAAATCTCCAAGGCGGTAGGAGAGCTTTCGATCAAAACACGTTTCCAAAAGGAGGATAAAAAGAAGGATAATTCTACGTCAATCAAGGCGTTGGAGAAATTACCAGTGCCTCGATTACAGCTCCTACACCGTGAAATTGTGAATGTTGCGGTGAAGGAGGAGGAAAATCCTATAGGTGCAATAAAAGGAGAACATGTTGTTTGTGAGATACATTTAATAGAAGACTAGAAGAGGAGATAAAAGCAGAGGGTAAATAGAAGCAAAGTCGATAACAGAAGCAAAGACAGATTCAGAATATGAAGTTTTTGTATTTTTAAATTGATGAATTCAATTAGTCCCAATCAAAGATTATACATATTTAAGAAAAAAACTTAGTACGTAGAGAGGATTAGATAAAAATTATTAAATTTACGTGAACTTAAAAGTGTATGTATCTAAAAATAATAATATAAGAGTATAAGGATAAACTAGCTAGAGAGGATAAAAGATTAACTACAAAGTGACAAGAATTTTCTTCCTTTTTTTAAAAGAAAATAAATAGATTTCTTTTCATTATTTCAGTGTGATAGATATTCAATATACAAAGTTATCCATATTGACAAATGTGTTTTTCTTGTTTAGCCCTTTTCTTCTTGATTGCATGGTTGTTAAATTTAAGTACTCAAAAATTATATTAAAAATATTATAAATTACATTTCTTTCATGTCAATATGATGAAGAATATATTTAAAATTTCAGTCAAAGTTTACAAAAGAAAATGCCACATAATTTAAGACAGAAGGAGTATAACAAACTAATCAACACAAAAATTAATTCAAAATAGCGAAAAGCTTTGGAAAATTGTTGGGAAAAAAATTAACGGTTTGACTTCACAAATGGTAACACCTGACGGAGGGAGTATCGATTTTCCTTAATAATAAACATGTTGAACAAATAGTTTAGAATTTTTTACATGGTGTAACTAACTTATAACGATCGACCCATTATGAGTGTCGCGAAGAAAAAAAAATCTCACGACCCACAACGAGATCTTAATGGATCATATTGAGGCCCAACTCACTATTTGGACACCATGTGTGGGGTGAGTGGCCCAACTCAAGATGTATTGGGCTTCACAGCCACAAGCCCACAAATTTTGATACATATAGACTTAAGATGTGTTCAATCTTCAATGGGTGTCTTTATTTGTATTTATTTTACGATAAGATATTTGTCGTAAGATATAATTTCTCAATATTAAATATTTGTTCTATTGATAAAGTGTTTGTAGTTTTCAGGAACATTTATTATTAACGATAAAATAAGAAAAAATAATTAAATTTTGTGTTGAATTTTTAAGTAACAGATAATGTGACATAATTATTTTTAAAAATCATGATAGATAATTTGGGACAAAAGGAGTAATTAGGTGGACATAAACTTTGCTTTGGATTTTTGGTACAATAAATCACAAAAATGGTAATGAGAACAAACAAATTTGAGTGTACATTAATTGTAATAATTTCTTGTTGAAGCCCAACAGCCCAAAACAGTCATGTGAACATGTACAATTATATTTGTCACCTCCACATAGTATAATATAATCAATTTTAATAGTTTTTTTTTTTGTTTTTATTTTTAACCTGGTGCCCGGGTACTTGTTTTGGGGCGCGATCATTCTGGATTTGTGACGTGAAATCTCACTTTGAGGGGTAAAGTGTCTCATACCAAAGACGATTTCATTCTCAATCTTCGAACCTGAAACCTTCTGTTAAGGATGAAAGGGTACTTACAAGTTACCAGTCGTCACAATCTTTTCTACTAGTTTCAATAGGTCAACCACATTCTTTTCTACGTTACAACTCATGTCTAAGAGTCTGTTTGGATTTGCTTATAACTTGTAACTTATAAAAGTCAAATTCCTAACTTATGACTTTGCATTTATTTATTTTTTTAAAATGCTATTATTTTTATTTTACTTAAATACTATAAAAGTGCTTAAAAATTATTTTAGCTTAAAAGTATTTAAAATAAGTCGCCGAACAAGCTCAAAGAGGACAACGACAATTCACCACCAAATAATCTGATTCTATAAATATTATGTATATATGGTTATTATAAAACTTAAAATGCATAATAATTATAAAAAACAAAAGAAAAATATAAAGAAAAGTCTTCAAATGGTAAAAAGAAAATTTTAAAAATATCAATTGATTAGAAAATGCCCTAAAGACATGAAAGATTGTCTCTTTGTCATGATTGAGTACCAAAAAAAAAGCACAAAACCATATCAACAAATTAACTATGGCCCCTTAAACTGTCTCCATCATTGTTTCTAAAACAAACCATGTTAAACCAATGGGCCAAATTTCCCTCTAAAATGGGCCCATGATAAAATTTTACACAAATATCTCATAGTGTTAACAGTTAATTACATTTTATCCCTATTTTTTTTTGTTACAAAATTTCCTTAAATTTGGTGGAATCCAGATACATCCCAAAACGTCTTGATACATTGTGTCTCGGTTTTTGATGCATCTCTCAACTCCTGATACACGGCGTCTTGATTTCGATACACCACTCAATGTCTCGATCCATCACGTAAAGTGATATATTTAATCAATACATCGTGTAAATTTATGTATCCAAAAATTTAAAAAAAAATAGAAATTTTCGTAATTTTTTCAAATGATAGAATTTTTTTTAAAATGTGATAAAATAAATAATATGTTACTGTCCAAAGTACCAACACTTACGTCCATGACTTTTATCCATTTTTATTTCTTCTTTATGTTTGTATTCAAATTTTGGTCCTTCGATTTTTTCTTCATTTTTCACTTGGTATTCGACATCTGTTTTAGGGTCAATAAATTCGAATCTGCATCAGAAAGTTTCATTTTGAGGGCATATCTAGAGATCAAATCCGAATCAATGGTGGAGTCATCATTGTTCAAGGGCTGTCAATTAACTCCCTTCGCTAAAATGTTACTCATGTAGATTGTTAATATCATATATATTTTGAATTCCCTTTGATTCTTTTTTATGTATTTACTTCTTTATCGGTTTGACTCCTTTAGTGAAAATTCTGGTTGAAATTAAAACCGTCTTTCTATTTCACAAATATAAGGATTAGGTCTGCGTACATCCTACCTTCTCCAAACCTCACTTGTAGGATTACACTGGGTATATTATTATCGTTCTACTGAAAATTCTAGCGACTCCACTACTCAAGACCTATAATTAAAGATAAAGTTACTTATTACTCTATCGCAACCACTTTGATGTGGCTCCTTTGGCTTGTCCCACTATACTAATATAAATAATTGATTACTTTCTTCAATTGTTATAATAATATTTGATAAAATATGATTTTTGTACTATTTATAGAAAGCTACTACTTGGTTATTAAATTAGTACTAGAATTCTCCTCTTTTTTCTTTTTTTTTTTTTTCTTTTTGGTTTTAGTGATTGATAGATTCATGCAATATGTAATCTTTTGATAGTGAAGGATTTGTATATTTCCTATATATACTTGAAGAATTGATTTATTCTAGGATCTAATTGTCCGTACTTTGTGAGGCAACAGAACAAGAAAACCTCCAAAATTCAAGCATGATTTCCTTAAGAAATTTTTTTTACTAATTGACAACTATGATTAATTTATCAATTAATTAACTTAGCATGATCAAGAACCATAAAGCACTATAAATCCACTTGTGCACAATAAAAATAAATTAAAGTACATAGGTCATCCTACACTTCATTTATTAATAGTTTTAAATGATAGTTTTAGTGTACAAAATATCTCGCGTTAGCAGAATTCAGAAAATGACGTACTGATATAGACAACCTACCATAATGTAATTATTAATAATTGTTTTCATGACTTGAACTTGTGATTTATGAATCACATAAAGATAATCTTATCGTTGCTCCAAAACTCTTGATCGATTCAATTATTAGGTTTAACCATATAAAAGGTCTATAATGATTTCTTGACCTTTAGGACTTTTAGATATTTGGACATGTCTATGATCTAGAGTAGCATAGAGGGGGTGACTTGTCTAGTGTTCATCAATTTCTTTAGTGCTCTCTTTCTNATGACGTACTGATATAGACAACCTACCATAATGTAATTATTAATAGTTGTTATCATGACTTAAACTTGTGATTTATGAATCACATAAAGATAACCTTATCGTTGCTTCAAAACTCCTGATCGATTCAATTATTAGGTTTAACCATATAAAAGGTCTATAATGATTTCTTGACCTTTAGGACTTTTAGATATTTGGACATGTCTATGATCTAGAGTAGCATAGAGGGGGTGACTTGTCTAGTGTTTATCAATTTCTTTAGTGCTCTCTTTCTTTTTGATTATATGATAATTACACCTTTGAAAGTTTTGCTCTTATGAGGCATTTATAAGGGTCACAATCCATTTCTTTTTTGGAAATAGATAATATAACTAGGTATTATAGGATAGTATAGTCTTTACAGTAATTATAATTTTTAGGGGTTGTTTGGTTATTAACAAAGTTGTTCTTGAATTACAATTTTAGTATCATATTCTATAATTATAATTCTTAGGGTTGTTTGGTTGTTAACAAAGTTATTCTAGAATTACAATTTTAGAATCATTATTCTAAATCTAATGTGGAATAAATAATCAAGATTTTTCCGGAAACTTTTTTCCCTTATAATCATTATCCTATAAAAAAGGGATAATAGTCTGAAAATACCTCAACTTTGGTCGGATTTGCTGTTGCGATACTAAACTTTCATGAGGACCTATTACCTCTCTAGACTATCTAATACAGTATTTTAAACATATATATTTGCCCACGTGGACATAAAAAATAATGCAAAATTAGAAATAGTAGTGTGTCCACGTGGGCACATATATACCTTTAAAATACACTATTAAATAGTCTAGGGAGGTAATAGGTCCTTATGAAAGTTTAGTATCGCAACAGCAAGTCCGACCAAAGTTGAGGTATTTTTCAGACCCTTATCCCTACAAAAAATATATATATATTTCCCTCTCTATTTTTGTGATTTTAATTTTTAACATTTTAGATTAAATTCAAAAACATAATTAAAGTATCTTATAATTCAAATATTGTTAATTGTAAGGAAAATCTTCACATGCTTTTTTTTTCCGTGTTATTTAACACTTATAATACTTTCTGAAAAGAAGAATCAAACATAAAAGTAGCTCCAACGCTAATAAAAGTGTTTAGATGCCTAGAAAAACTAAAAAAATTTATCAACACATAAAATCGAAAAATTAATTTACTTAAATACCCTTACAATAAAGTGTTAGGTGGTGAGAGGAGCGGGGGGAGGGGGGGGGAGGGGGGGGGGGTCAAAAAGGAAGGACCAAAAAAGTCTTAATTGCTATTGTTGCGTACCTAATCCGCCAATTCGGGTGAGGTGTGGGGGCAAGTGTGTTCAATTTCTTTTGGTATATAAAGAGCCACGATAAATATAATAATAATAATAAATTATTATTATTATTATAATAATTATAAATATTATTATTATTATATATAAAAATAATTATAAAATATCTAGGTATGGGTGCAAGTAAAACCAAAGTATACAAATATTTTATCACAAATTAAGTAAGAAAATAATTAATCAAAAGAACAAGTTGGATATAGCCAAGAGTACTTGATATTTTTCTTCCTAATGATATATGAATTTAATGTAGGGATTAAAATGATTTTTGTTTAATCTTTAAGAAAATATTCAAATAATTAATTATTTTGGTTATTATTTTAGTTGTTTTAATTCAAATATTGTGAAAATATTTCACATGTTTCCATTTATTTGACATAATATAATTGAAGATGAAGTATAAGACAGAGAGAAAGGAAAAATGTCTTTATCTCTAAGGATTGTTGTCCTACTCTTAATCAGAAATTTTGTATTCGAACTTTATGTATGAAATAAACTAATAAAATTTATTTTTTTACACAATATAAATTCAAATTAACCATAAAAATGTGATACTTTTACCTAAAATGTAAAGGGACTAGGGTGTACATCATACTAGAGGAAAGTTTCACCAACTAAATTTTGACCACTATAGGAATTTGTTTAGTTAAAGCCAAAATTGAGAATTTTTCTTATGTGACTTTTAATAGATGGTCCTAGAAAAAGATATAAATAAATTGTCCTAACTTTTCTACCTACAGAAAATAACTTCCATAACTAAAATTGGAGGGCTGTAATTTATAAATACTCTCGAGCAAGATAGTCTTGAAAAAGCTATTTCAAATTAAAATGATAAGAACTAGAGTTATGGTTTTTGATTTAGACGAATCAATGAAACAATCAACAAAGATCGTATATTAATTGTGTTATATTCTTTTTCAATCTGTTTTGATATGTTTTATCTGAAGCCAAGAGTGTATTGTAAACAACTTCTCTATCTTAAAATATAGAAATAACGTCTACGTAAATTCTAACTCTCCAAAACCTGTAAAGTGTAAATCACACTGAATATATTATTATTATTATTATTATTATTATTATCATTTGTAGTTGTTTGACACTTTCCAACTTATCCCATCATTTCTAGCTTCTCGTGAAATTCGTTAAACACATAATTTAATACTTATTATCATTTTCTTCTATTCAAATTATATAAACGTTTCGAGTAATCGGTCCAACAACGTTAAGTCGATACTCGAAACGTGTCACCCGACAATGAAGTAAAGGATAATATGAGCAAAGAAAAAGGGGGTTGATGATTGACACACGGCTTTACTCTGATTGGTTACTTTCTTGACTTTTTTTGTGATTGGTGGGTCCCATCTATCATAAAAAGTTTTTTTTATTTTTTATTTTTTTAAAAAAGGGTCCCATTTTTATTTATTTTTTCTTTTCTCTTCTACATAAATTCCACACATAGACCCAAAAAAAACTCTTTACACGTCTCTACCCAAAAGTGGGACATAGAAAAAGTTTTAAATTTTTTAAAAATTTTTAATGTTTGAAATTTTTTGGTAAAGTCCAAAATGAATTGATTAGACCTTACCACCTCACCAAAAATTATGACGGACGCTAAATATTCTTTTATTTTTAATTAGAATTAGAAATCACAAATTTGATAAGAGGTGAATAGCTAAGAATTCGGTTAAATTTTGTATTTTTGATACTAGAGTAATGTGATCTTGTTATATAAATTTGGATTAATCAAACACTGAAATAGATACGGAATATTGTGTGAGAAATAAGAAATGAATTGATCAAACTTTATTATCTTCTCAAAAATTACGTTTGGTGATAAGTATTTTTTCATTTATAATTATAGGTCTCATATTGAATAGAGGTAAAACTATTTGTATTGGCTTTTAAGAATACAAACGAATTGTTTGCAACAAATTTTAAAGTGATCGAAAATTGATTGCAATCACAAATAAAATATGAAGAAACATAGTTTTATTGATATTTCTCTTAAGATTTATCCATGATTTGAGGGCCGTTAATAACGTATTTCTCAAATTAGGATGATTTGGACTTGATTTTCATAATTCGAGGGCTATTAGTTGCGTATTTCTCGAACTAAGATGATTTGAATTTGTTCTTCATAATTTGAGGGCCGTTAGTAACATATTTCTCGAATTAAGATGATTTGGATTTGATCTCTTTATAAATATTTCATGAATTTGCGAAATATTTGATATGCCTTTTCAAGGGAATATAATACCATTTATATAGGCATGAACTAGAGTTTAGCCTTTAGGGTTGAGTATCCTCCAAGAATCCTAATTGAAATTGAATACACCTTCTAGAGTCTCAACTTAAAATGAACATGTCTAGTAGATTTCCACAAAATTTCAATGTCTATACAAACCTAGTAACTTTTATTCAAATCTCATATTTATTTTAAAATTCATTGAGTATATCAAATTATTAGTTAAGAATTCAATAATTCTAAAAAATAAAATAAAATCTAACACCATAAATTTTAAAAATTGACTTCATCTCTGATGTTGGAATGAGAAACTCTAATAAATAAAACAACTCTTAATAGGAATCATTTTTATCTCATAAAATGTGATCTTTGGAGAAGAATTTTAAATTAGTCGAGCATCAAGATGGTATTAAACATTGTGTGAGAGATAACAAATGAATTAATTAGATCGGACTATTCTACCTATATGTGAAAACATGTGGTATTATATATTTCTTTATTTTTAACTAGATATCTTGCATTTGATTTGGAAAATAAAATCTTTTAACTTTTAGTGAGTTTGTTAGCGTTCAAAATTGAATTTTCTAACGCGAATTTAAATTAATCCCACGCTAAAATAAATTAGAAAAAACAAAAAATGGTTGAATTGATTACTTGTAGGACCCAAGATATGGTTCGAATCTTTCTCATTTGTGGGGTAAGATGTTCTGTTTCTTTGACACGTGTACAGTAATTGTGGGTCCCACGTTATTTATTTTATTTTATTTTTTGGTTAATGAAATTGGGGACCAAAAATAGGGCTGCATGTTAATCGGTTTGGTTTGATTTTGAACCGGCTAAATCGTTATAAAAACTATTAAGATCTTGGCTTACTAGCTATTTATTTATCGATTATTGATATTTATCGATTTAACTATTAAGATTTGATACACAAATGAATCAATAATTACTTAGAAACAATGTGACAAACCAAATGAATCATGCACATGAATTGATAGATTACATTTTGTTCAAAAACAAACACGACAAATTATAGAATAACTGAGAGTTTGAGATAATCAGATATAAAACTATGAAACTAAACTCTAAATCAATGACATTATATACCAAATGGTATTAAATATAATCTATTAATTTACGATCGATATATCACTTAATCCGTTAAGAAAAAACCTCAAATCAACCACTTATTACTGATAAATCAATAACTATTTTTCTATTCGAATTATCGATTTGTTTTTTTTTTAAATAATTAAAAAATGAAAAAAGTTGCATAAGGTGGCGCGTGGAGAGAACGCGTTCTTAGCAGCCGGCTACTGAAATGGCTTTGCTAGTGATGCCGTATTGCATACGTGTGCTTTGTTTAATTTAATTAATTGAAATTCTAACATTTTAAATCAATTTCTTGCATATGAAAACTAACATTTTTAATTAATCCACCTACGAAAATTCACTTTCAGCGGAAGGTCTATCGAAATCATTTCTCTATCCTTATAAGGTTGGAATAAAATCGCGTATACTTCACTTTTTCTAGACTCTACTTATAGAATATTTCTTGAATATGTTGTTATTGTTGATTTAAAAAAATTCACTTGTCTAACAACAATAGATTCGAACAGTTATCGGTGTTTAGTCAAAAGACAGTAACAATAATAATGACGTCTCAATTTTAAATAAGTTAGAATCGATTATATAAAAGTTTCACTAGATCATCGTTTAATTAGCTTATAAAGAAATTAATTATCGTTTGACTAATGACTCATGATGGCATAGCTAGGTACAAGAAGGAAGTTCATTAAAAAGTTACACTATATATATACAATATTAAAATTATTTTTTATATGTATACAATAATATTACATTCTCTTATCTTCTTCACATATGTAATTTTTTTTATAATATGTTTAATGAATATTTTGATTTCACTACTAATTTGGGACTTACTTTTCACTATAGTGCATATGTCACAATGAGTTACGTACAAAATTAGTTGAGATTTGAGTATCTCAAAGATAGGGTAGGTGTTCGATATTCAATTCGGAATTATTAAATTTTGAATTCAATAATCAGTAGTTAAAAGTAGATATAAAATATTTAAATTTTAAATTTTAATTCAATAATCGATATGATATCAATTCAATTCAATAATTCAATTTTTGATATTTTATACCCAGCCTTACTCAAAGATAAATGTTTTCATATGCATATGTGCCACAAGTTCTTCAATATATGTTCCCTCCAAAAACATTTTGTCTAAATGATTTCATTTAGTGAATCTTAATTTAGTTATTTACCTTATTGGACTATATTTTTGGTAATTTCCACAATGCTTAGAGCATGCATACTTACGGTTATCGAGTACATAATCTTAGAGAGGATGATATAAAAATTGAGGATTAAAATAAAAAAATAATATATAGTCGTGTGTTATTTCGCTTTTCTATGAGAGAAGGCATGATGATAGTTTGGAATATCTTTTTGTTCTTTTTTTTCATATCAATATTATATAGTCGTGCATATGTCACATGATGTTATTTCTTTTTCTTCGATTATTGTATTATTTTTGTTTTTTTTTTTCTCATTATTTCTAACATGACCTCTTTACTGTTAATTGTATTTTCTTTTTAAATCTGCTTTAAAATATTTTACTTAAACTGATAATCTACCCGAAACAACCTTAAATGTCTTGTAGCTTTCAATATACCATGTTGTTTCATACAACATGACATAAAGAATAAAATAGAAATATTTGAATCAAATAATTTCTAAACATTTAAAAAGTCCCAATGTATTTAGGATTATTAATTTAAAAAAATAGAGAACTGTCACGTTACTTCCTACTATATACTAAATTTGTATTATGGGATTATACGAAACACTTCCCTTTTGTCCATAGTGAATGCTTTCGTTTAAAATATACTACTCTCTGTTTTAATTTATATGTTATTTTTTCGTTTTTTAAAAGTCATATAAGTATGGTGAAAAAATATTTTAAAATAATAAAAGTGAAAAGTATCGCATAAACTGAGACTGGCGAGGTACTAATTGTAATGAGTTTCTTTTAGACCCATTCAATTATGAAAGTTCCAAAGAAAAAAAAAAGGCCAAACACATACACAACCCTTCAAACTTGCCCTCATTTTTCATTTTGGCACTCCAACTTAGCCTTGTTCCATTTTAACCCTTAAGCTCCATTTTTTCTGTACCATTTAAACACCTATATTATTTTTTATGATTTGTTTTTATTTATGTTCTTCAATTGCATTTTTTATTTTAAAAAAATAGACGTGTGCTTGATAATTTTCGTAAAAAAATTAAACATTCACGAATGAACATAAAAGTTTTCAAACAATAATATTATTTTTTGATATTTCTCTGTATTTTTGCATGAAAATAAATTGACGAAAGTTCTTTGATTTTCTTTCTTAAATATTCAATTAAATTAAATAACACTACTTATTTATTTTTTCTTATCATCTAGGCTATCTAAATTTAACGCAAATACTCGCTTTTAATTTTTAATATAAATCAATACGAATAAAAAAACCATCTTCAAAAAGACTCGACTGACTTTGTTAATAATACTACTAAAAAAAGACTCTTGTTCATTTCTAATAATACTACTAAACAATGTTAAAACTCGACTGACTTTGTTAGGTTGTCGGTGATTTTAAAGAAAGAAAACCAACACAATTTCGTCGGTTATTTTTCACACAAAAATACATAACACTCTTAAAAAGAAATTATTATTTTTAAAAAAGAATTATTCTTTGTTAATTTTTAATTTTTTAACTAAAACTAACTGACACGTGTCGATTTAAAATAAGAAGTTGCAATTGAAGAATATATATAAAAATAAAGAAATCATGAAAATAGTATTTCGTGTTAAAATGGTACATAAAAAATGAAGTTTAAGAATTAAAATGAAACAAGGCTAAGATAAAGTGTTAAAATGAAAAATATGAACAAGTTAGAGGGTCTGTATAGTGTTTGGCCAAATATATATATATATAACTAATAGAAGTAGTCTTTCTTGATAGTGACTTCACATATATCCAAAATCTATCTTACAAGAAGTGATTCTTTCTCCAGTCAATTTTTCCAATTCCAAAATTAATGGAAGTAATTATTGTTTTCATTTTCTTTTTTTCTTTTGCCAAAAGATTTGCTTCATTTGACAGTGAAATGTGGAATTAATGTGATTTTTGGAGCGAGTTTTGGAGTGGGGCATATTAAAAATGTTTTGAAGTGAAAATTGAAGGTGTAGATTCATAGGGCGTAAGTTTTAGAATTTGGAGTGTAAGTTCCGAGCAAAAAACGTAAGTTCTAGCATAAAAATTTACGTCCCGGATTTTTTTTTGTTTTAAAATTATTTTTTATTTAAAAATCATATTTTTATTGATGGTAATGATATTTATATTTAATTTTATGCTATCATATTTTTACAGGTTGTAGTAATATTTTCTAAAATGTATAAATAAACTTTCATAGAAAACAACATTGCTATAAATAATTTTTTTAGATAATCGTGTATGAAATTGGTAAGATAGAGTTTTCATAACGTTATGTTCGTAAGACAACTTTATTTGTTTTTTGTCATTATTCTTATACTTTTTATCCTTCTCCTTGAAAATACATAAACAATAATTAGTGCAAATACTAATTGAGGGTGGAAGGACTAGGTAGTAAATGTGAAGATCGATGATGATTTCATTTTAAAGATTATTTTGGCTATTATCTTTCTTTGTTTGGTTAGTTGTTATCTTTCTCAAGTAGTAATTATAATACATTTCTCTATATAATTGGTTATTAATACATTTCTCAAATAATAATTATAATTATTTTTTTTTATATTATTGGTTATTTATTAAAATTTATTTGTAAAATTATTGAAAGCTTTACTTTTTCTTATTAGTAATCAAATTATAAAATTGAATATAAATGAGATGTACGCATCATAGATCCATGGTACATACGCCTCGTGTCTCGGGGATTTCACCTCGTCACATGTTGCATAATACGCCCCAGCCACCGCGTACCCCTGCTTTTTAAAACATTGATTTTACTAAATAAATTTTATTAATAATGTTTTGAAATTTTAAATTTGACTATTATTACTATTTTATGTAGTTATTTACTATTAACAATAGTATAGGGCCAAAAACAATAAAACTCTCTTGATTTACGAAAATAAACAAGTGAAATAAAACATTTATTCTGATCAATTGAAATGAGAAAGAGATAATCGAGAGGTTCTTACTGTCTCGTATTAAAAATAGTTAATTTGATTTACTTGTCTAGTGTACGAAACTAAGAGAATATTATTATATTTTTCTCTCTCAATAATTGGTATTAAATTACTACGTAGAAGTAATAATAATCAAATTTAGATTTTCAAATCATTAGTAATAAAGTTAATCTAGTAAAATACACATCTAATTAATGCTTTCTTAAAAACGTTAAATTTATATGGGCCAAGTAATATAATACGAAGACAATAAAGATAACTGGATTGATACTTTAATTATAAATTTCAACATTTTCCCTACTTTCTAAAAGTTTGGCAACTTTTGTCTAGCATGCTAAGGCAAATAAGATTACGTAAAACAATTCTTTTTCATGTTTCCATTTATAAAAATAAAGATTTTTGCACTTTAATCTTGCTTTGTATAAGTTATAACATTGCTATACTTTTTACATGATTACATGATGTTGTTTTGCTTTGGATATACTATCACATAAGAATAATAATTATTTTTTTACTAATAAAATGTAAAGAGTACCTAACTTCCATAGATGGATTTCATTTTTCATATATATGCTCCTGTAGTAAAAATTTATGTGACATATTTTATTTGGACACTATTATTTAATTTATACTTATTTTAAAAATTACTTACACGTCTATTCAATCTGGCACAATTTCAAATATTATGGAGTCAGAAGTTATACTATAACTATGACTAAAGTTCAGATATTTATACGTGTGACATTTGCTTAAAGTTTAATCATACATATTTAAAATTCAGCCTAGTAAAGCATTATACATCACATATCTGAAAAGGTTTCGAAATAAATATATCTACAATTTTTTATGTATTACGAATATAACTGATCCCAAAATCAGATATTTATGCACTTAGGCCATCCTTATGTGACAAAGTGGTTCAACCTAATAAATAAATAAATTAGAAATTTTGGGCACGTGATTGATTATTTTATGAACCAATCATAAGAAATCAAACTTAATTAGTCTACAATAGCGTCTCTTCTCCATTGACAAATTAGCCTATATATAGGCTCATTATAATTATAACTTGTAATAAGATTTTTGTCAAATTTTTTTTATAGAGTTTAAGTTTAATATATCGTCAATCAAATAGAATTTTGAGATATTAGGTTGTTTTTATTTATCATAGTAAGCAATTTTTGTTTAACATGATAAAGCCGACATCTTAACAAAGCTTATTTATAAATATCTGTTACTAAATTCAATAGTCTAATTTTTTTAAAAAAAAATTAATAATGTGTATAAATTAAAATCAAGTTTATATAGCATTGAAATGTAACTAATTAGTTTCCACACCGGTTGTTAGATGGCTAATTGATTTCCTTATATGGACTTGACAATCTTCTCTTTTTGAGCTAGTTTTAAAATTGAGTTAGACGATGTGCTATATCTTTACATGATATACAAATCATACTCATCTCAATTCGTTCACCACCAATGTTGTTACATTCTTGATCCACGCACTAGGTTTTTAACCTTAGTGTGACAAGGAGTTTTAAGGCTCTCATATTAACTGTGGAATGGACAATCAGTCTCTCTGTTTGTGAATATTAATGAAATATTATGACTATGAACGGAACCATAATATTTTCAAATATTGAACTTCAATATATAGCTCAAGATCTTTTTAAATAACAATATGTTTTTTTTTGTTGAAAAAAATTCAAAAAAAAGGGTATCCTATTAAAAAACAATTTTGTAAAAAAAAAAAGGATTACATTTGGAGGAGAATTGGAGAGTGAAGGTAAGTAATTTGGTGGATTGTGGAGTCCACATATTGGGCATATAACACAATTAATTTGGTTATGTTAATTGCTTTTTGGTGGGGTTAGTTATTATATATTCTTTGGGAAGAAACCAAGTTTTTTTTTAAATGCAAAGTATTTGGATGAGTTTCTATGCAAAGCAAAAGAATCAAACAAATAATGAAAAAGAACCAATTCTTGTTGTGGCTAATAAAGACATGGACCCATACATATATGTGTAAAAAGAAAAATCCCCTTTGATTCACATTGTCAAGTTGTTATTCCAAAAGCAAGAAAAACAATTACAAGAGTACAATTGCTACAATTCAATTTTCACTCTTTTTATCATTTTAGCATGTTTTGCATCAATGAACTTAGAAAGCTTTTCTTTTGATTCGAGGGTCTATTGAAAATAATTTTTGTATTCCACAACGGTAGAGATAAAGTTTGCGTACATTCAATGATGGAGTTAAGATTTTCATTTAGATGATTCAAAATATGAAAAAGTAAACACTTGAAAAACTCGAAGAAGGTTCAACATTTACTCTATATATATAAAATAGTTTTAATTATATATAAACGATATAATTTTTTGCTGAAAAGGATTTTGATGAACCCCTTAGCCCTACATGACTCTGCCTCTCCATACACCCTGTGGCCATTGGAAAAGAAAAATAACAATTAACAACCGATATCCGGTGGATAAGTCAATCATGCCAAGGGCGGAGCTACCGAGCTAGAGGATTCCGTCGAACTCAATAACTTTAGTTCAAATCTTATAAATGTCTTAAGAAACTCATTAAATATGTACACAATTTTTAGTTATCTTAAAATATATAAACCCATAAACTTTAAATTTTGATTCCGCCTCTGATTATCCCATTGTTGGGAATATAATATGTACAAACATATATAAACATGGGAAATGAGAGATTCTTGACTGGTAAGTCTCAAAATTCTCAAATCCTACGTTTTTGTAGTGAGTTGGTTCAATAAAAAATATGTTAAAATAATCATATTTTATAACATAAAATTTTCATTAATTCACACTAAGAAAGATCTCTTTTCCTAGTAGTGCACCAAGTACTATCACATTAAAGCTATAACTATACCTTGTATCTGCAATACATATTGATTAAGACAATTATGTTATCATGTACCTCATTGAAATGCATGTAAATTGACTTGGACATCATAATTATCCGAAAAAATAAGCATATCATATTACAAAGAACTCAATTGCCTCATCTCCTCTATTGTATGCACAATACTACTACAAAAAGTGCCACATCAATCAAATCATTTTTTCCAACTAATTACCTATGTATGTGTAAGTAAAAAAAAGAAGAAAGTAAAAAAGCAATCACAACAAGTAGAAAATTATTTTTGTGATGTGATAGTTCCATGCATATAGGTATGTTACCATGACAAAAGTAACCAAAACCTCTGTTAATTTATACAAAAGTTATCTTTTTTTAAAAAATAAAAATAAAAATACATGATACACATTCAGAGGCATATCTAGAATTTAATTCCAATAAATATAATTAAGATTCTTGATATTAAACTCATTATATTTTTAAAATTATGAGTTTTTGCAATTTTATTAGAAAGTACTAGGTTCAAAAATACTATTTGTTACAATTTTAGTGGACTTTTATATAAATTTATACTATTACATGTGCAACAAAAAGGAAATTGATTTACATAAATAAAAATTGAAGAAAATATCACCTGTGCTGTCAAAAGTATTGTTATGATCGATTAAAGATAATTTTCTTTTCTCTTTTAAATTGTTTTCCAATATAAAGATGTAGTTAAAAAGTCATATAAAATCCACTTACAACATGCCAAAACATAGGCAGGGAAAAAGAGAAGATATAAAGCATTAACATAATTTATTTATTTTTTTAAAGAAAAAGTTGGTTGTAGAGGTATATTCTCTTCATTTTTTTCTCTCGATGTTTGATATTAGCATTAGGCTAATTAAATCCAGATCTATTCATTGTAACTCATTGTAGAGTCCATTTCTGAAGACATCGCGTCTAATTGAATTTATTTCAATCACAGAAATTCAAAAATTCAAGATTTCAAATCAAGAACAAAAGAATCTCGATTCATTCCATCACAAATCAGGTTAATCGTTTAGGTATATTCTTAAGAAAGTGAAAGGAAATTTCTTAGAACATTAAATACTCTTTGGATTGAGTCTTTTTCCTTAGCCAATGGATTCAAATCTAGTGCTCCACGTACAAAATAGAAGAATCCAAAATTTTGTCTCAACATATAATAAAATATGAACCAAGCTTACAACATCCTCAATATTTATAAAAAAATATTTAAATAAAAATCCACTAGGCATCTAGTGAAGTACTTATGAAATATTATATGGTGCTCAACTTGACAATAATCACACTATTTTTTATTATTATTATATAGTAGGAATATTTAAGTGAAAAATACTATTTCTTTCATGCAAAAGTTCAATCATAATTTCTTGTACTTCAATAGATGTTATACATGTCAAAAGTAGTAAATCCATCCCTATCCCCCAATATCACATCAAAATAAAACGGTCAAATTTACTCCTGAACTTTGTAAAATAATTTAAACTTTGTAACAACGAAGATAGATTAGACCCTAACTATTAATGGAGGATAAGTCTAAACTTTATTTCATAAAAGTCAAAACTAAATTAAATTTGGACCATTACCTTATTTAATAATTGAAGTAAAAAATCATTGATCCTATTTTCTTATTGATATATATTTTTTTAAAAGTACATCCTCTACAGTCATAATTCAGACAATCTCATCATGGCAACAACTTTAACCAAAAGGATATTTAAGTCCTCTAATTAATGATATTTATAATTAATAAGATTTCATCTCTTTAAAAAAACTAAAGTAAATTATTAAAACCTTAAAAAAAAACTGAACTTTTAAATCAAATCAAATACTGTCTGGCAATTAGGAAACTCAATGTATAATACTTTTGTCTCATTTGTATTTAAAAAATATTTTTTCTTTAAGGAAATATCTACATATATAAATCAATCAAAGAAAAAAAAAAGGTGACATGAATCTATTGTCAAACATTCATGTTATTCCTTTTAGAAACAAATAAATATAACCTGACCGAGTTGGTTGAGCAGGAAACGCTTTAGAATCTCATGTTCGATATTTTGGATGCTTTTTTTTATTGAACTCGTCGCATAGAATTTGTGTTATTTATGGCTATCACACTGAAATAAACTTTACCTCATGCGTACCCAAAAATAGCAGCGGATTCTATTATTATTAAAAAAGAAAAATCAAGTTAACCACCGGTAGTTAGGTAATTTATTAGTACTATATATTAGGAGGAAAAAAATGTTATTTGACACAAGCAGAAGTCATGTAAGAATTGTTAATCTATTTTTTTTTTTAAACAAAAAGTAGATATATAGCTGGACTCAACATATAGTTTTTGAATTTTGTAAAAAAATAATAATATATTTCTTAGAAGCCATTTGTCCATAGTGTTTAATTATATATTGGACTGTTTTTTTCAAAATTATTTTGAAAATGAATTACTAATATGAAAAGTGGTCTTGATTACTTTGTCAAGTAAAGAATCTTTGGTATATTGTGAATTAATTTTTTCAAAATTATTTCAAAGATGAATTATATGAAAAGTGGTCTTGATCAGTATTTTAAGTAAGAAATCTTTTCAAACTCACAAACTTTTACCTTTTTTATTAAAGTTAAATACATATTCAATCAAAATTTCAATTTTTTAAATACATTTTTTAAAACTTTACTTTAAATATTAATTTTTTTTCTACTTATTATTATAATCACATATATTTTTCAATTTGGAGTTTTTTTTAAAAAAAAATAAATATATGAAGATAATGATTTTATGACTTTTTAGGACATTAAGTAGGTCTTATGGTGGTTGGCCCAGTATCTCTTGGCATTATAATATATAGTTGCTTTATCATCATACTCTTTACATCCAACCACAAAAAAATAAAAAAGTAGAAAATGAGAAGGGGAAAAATAAATAAATTATATAGTAGCTAGGGCCCATTGAAAAGCTTATCTAAAACTTTTTAAAAAAAATTTGAAAGAATTGTGGTTGAAAAAAGAAAAATATTTTTGTCCGTTTCAATTTATATGTCACAAGTTATTAGAATCGATAAGAAATTTTAAAAACAAAAACAAATTAAAAATTTGAAGCTTGTGCTTTAAAACATGACATACTATTTAAATGATTAAAAAAATTCAAACCTTATGATATTAAACAAGTTATAATATTTTTTATAATTATAAAAGTGTCTCATCTATGACATGTTTGAATAGTTGTCACACACATTATCTCATAATATATCGTATTGTAGTGTTTATGTATTATCTTATTTTGATGAATATAATATATATTTGAATATATTTTGTTGTTTCTTTTTATCAATTTAAATAATAAATTATAATATTAATTAGAAAAAAACAATAAACTATGAAATAGAGTTAAGGGTAAGTTATGATCCATATTAATTTATATAAAAATGTACTTGATTGGTACAAAGTTTAAGAGAAGAAAACCCAAAGAAACTTATGATTTATAATAAATTATTAGAAATTTCTATGGATATAAAATGGTAAAAAGTAAGTTTTATTAAATATAAAAATATGTTATTTTTTTTAATGGAATAAAAAGCAAAGAAAATCACATAAATTAGAATAAAAATTGGAGAAAGTAAATTATAAATAAAGACAAGATGAAAAACAAGGCGATAATGTAAATCATACTAATCAATCGTTATACATATTAAAAAATATCTAGCGTTACAACAACAAATTTAATAATATAATATAATAAAATTTAACTAAAAATCAAAATAAAATGACATTTATCATAACAATAATTAACAACCATCTAAATATGATGTATGGATAAAAGGTGAAGAGTATTAGTATCTTTTGTTTAAATCTTATATATTAAAATTATAAATTTAATTATAATTTTAAAAATTCTCATATAAATTTTAAATTCTAATTTGTCCGACGGCTAATCTAAGTCAAAAGTAAATTTTCATAAATGTAGGTCCTAATTTTTTTTTTCACATTTATCTTCTTCCAAGTTGCCAACACAAATCAATAATGACAATAGGGCCCTCTCCCCTATCTCTTCAACCCTACCTCTCTTTTTCTTTCTTTATCACTTCAAGTTCATATCATATTTCATACTCATTTTCTCATGGTCTTCGTTTTAATTTATATGATATATTTTTTAATATTTAAAGTAATTTAATTTTAAATTTTTTATACTCTTAAAAAAATTATTATAATCATAAGTTATAAAAAAAAATTATTTTTTTTATTCAGTCAAATACTATCATATAAATTAAAAAAGAAAAAGTATATGTTAAATCCTTATAATTTTTATTGTTAAAGAAGAAAAAAGGGAGGTTAGTGGAAGTGGACGTTACCTCGTTTTTCATCTGTTTGTTTTTTCTGACACACACCCCTTTGATCTTTGATGATGGATACGTCGNTTATGGTCTTCATTTTAATTTATATGATATATTTTTTAATATTTAAAGTAATTTAATTTTAAATTTAAAATTATTATAACCATAAGCTATAAAAACAAATTACTCCCTCCGTTTCAAAAAGATTGGTCGGTTTGACTTGACACGAAGTTTAAAATATTAAAGAAGACTTTTGAATCTTGTGGTCCTAAATTAAAGCTATGTCAAATGTACAAAATTACCCTTAATCTTGTGGTCTTAAACATGCCACGTGGAAAGCAAAAAGTAAAATGTTACCAAAAAAGGAAAAAGGTCATTTTTTTGAAACTGACTAAAAATAAAAGAAAGTCATTCTTTGTGAAACGGAGGAAATATTTTTTTTATTCAGTCAAATACTATCATATAAATTAAAAAAGAAAAAGTATATGTTAAATCCTTATGGAGTAATTTTTATTGTTAAAGAAGAAAAAAGGGAGGTTAGTGGAAGTGGACGTTACCTCGTTCATCTGTTTGTTTTTTCTGACACACACCCCTTTGATCTTTGACGATGGATACGTCGCTCCGTCTACATTAATGTGATACTATATTAATTTCGAGAGTTAAATAAAAAAATTATAATTATTTTATATTAATTATTATAATTTATAATATTTTTTAAAAACTATATGTTCTAATTTAAAGGCAAAGTCGAAATATTTATTTTATAAATTTTGAAGCATAATTGGGTTCTGATTAATTATTTATATCAGATTAAATTTATTTTAATACAAATACATAATTCAAGACAAAGCTATTGAGTTAAAGTTATGTCAAGTTAAATCCGTAACTTTATAAGCTCAAGGGGAGAAAAAAAGAAGGATTGTTCATGCCCTATAACGAGTCTAGAGATCTCATCCTTTATCGTTGTAAGGTTCTTTCCATTCATCACTTCCTTCCGTTAGAACCTTTTTTTATCAGACTGGAGCGTGCACATTCATGGACCATTCTTCCCATTCGTCAATCCCTCGTGTTAGAATTTTTATTTCTCGAACTAGAGTGTGTGCATTAACAGATACCAATATTTTCACGCTCATTCAAGTTCTCTCTCGAAGAGCCACATCGGATGAGCCTCACTTTGATACCATATATATATATATCAAATTAACTCTTCAACCTAATTCATACATCAAAAGCTAGCTCATAAATGGAGGATTATCCAAGCCTTATAAGAAGTCTTTCCATTCGTCACTCCCTCGTGTTACAACTTACAAGACTAGCTCAATAAAAAAATATCGTCCAAATTTTATAAGAAGTCCATTCATCAATAGCACCTTCCCTATTTGTATTTACACTTACAATAAAAAAAAATGGCGACTTTTGAAATTCGAATTATGCCACATAAATTACCCTTCGGTATAGCCCAATGATTTGACCTTGATACTTTCATATTGGAGGTCTCAAATTTAAAACTCCTTACCAGCAAAAATAAAAAATTTACCTTCTTGAATCGAACTTATCGCACCAGACTTCCTTAGTCACATAAATTAGAATTAAAAAAGTATAATTTATTTTTATATATAAGCAAAAACACACACTAACTCACATTCACACATCCACATCTTTCTTTCTTTCTTTCTCCTCTCTCTCTCTCTCTCTCTAAAAAGTTGAGTACTTTTATTAGCTCTCATCACTTCACACAGAAGAAGATGGTATTTTTATTTCTTTCTGCTGATGGCTGCATCAAATGATTTGAAAAGCTGAGTCAAATCAGAAGAAGAAAAAGAAAGTTATAATAATAATAATAATAATATCAAAAATATTATTTTCAGGTATGGTACTTCTTCACTCATTAACAATGTAAATATAGAATTTGAAGTTTACGAGCTAGTTTTCTCTTCTTTTTTATTTCGACTTGCATAAACAGAGTCAGAGTCAGAATTTGAAGTTTATAAGTCTTGAATTCTGGTTT
The DNA here is from genome assembly GCF_019186545.1 of Solanum stenotomum. NCBI lineage: Eukaryota > Viridiplantae > Streptophyta > Magnoliopsida > Solanales > Solanaceae > Solanum > Solanum stenotomum. The sequence continues at coordinate 96,844,493 of NC_064282.1, forward strand.
TGTTTGAGTTCTTGAGTTCTGAATTGATAATTTATACATGTTGAATGAATTTTGTAAGTATACTTTGAAACAAATCTATTGAGTTCGATTGAATTAACCGACACTTTAGTTCCGTCACTGTTCAGAGGCGGATCCAGAATATGAAGGTTATGACTTATGAGCTTTTTAACCTTTTGAATTACTGAATTCTAAATTAATTTTATAAGTGAGTAAATACAAAATTTGAAACAAAATTAGCTATTGAGTTCAGTTGAATTCGTATAACCGACACTCTAGCTTTGTCACTGCTCAAAGACCGATCTAGAATTTGAAGTTTATGAATTCTGAATTCGAAATTGACAATTTCTACATGTTAGATGAAACTTTTAAGATAAATATAAATTAAAATTATTGAGTTCAATCGAATTTGATTTGTGTTTTCCTTTTTCTTCACCTTATCAAGAGAAATGATTTTTTTTAAAAATTATCATTACTGATTCATAAATCTATAGATATCATAGATGGATACATTAGAGTTCCTAAAAAAATGTTACAAAGAGTATTTTGTTTTTCTCTTTCTTAATTTTTTTTTCGAAATTAAGATTTTAATTTTATAATAACGATTATAATTAAATTCTAAATTTACTAGTTATACATATTTATTTAACGAGTTATTAACATAAATGTATTATTTGAATAAAATTTATTAAATTTGACCGAACTAGTATACGGACTTTCTCTCTCATGTAATTTCTGCCATAACTGTGTGTATTTCCCTTCTCTCTCTAAAAAATCTGTTATGATTTTCTGTGTCACTCCTACACAAAAATAAATTATTCTTCATTTCTTCCATTTGTCAGATTATAATACACCACGTGCACTTAAAATTTTTGTGAAAACCATATTTTAATTTACAAATCCTTTTCATAATTCTTTTTTTTAATCAAGAAAATTAAATTTAATTACATTAAGTATTTTTTACAATTATAGTAACATATTACTAAATAAATTTTCAGGTTTATTTTACCATTTTTGTGATTTTGAAGTGTTACAAAGTGTGAATGGGTTGAATTTTTTGGACCTCAGCTAGGTAGCTTCTTGTCTTCAACAACAAAAGGTACATACAATAATTACCATAAAATTATAACCACTTTTACTTAGGAATTTTACCATATTTAGGTAAAAAAATGATTCACCCGCCTACTCGTAATAATTAGAAACAGAGCTAGAGGGACGAAAGGGTTCATCTGAAATCATACTGTATATAAGGTCAAAATTCATATTTTATGAACTCTTTTGATGAAAATCATGTCTCTGCCACTAAAGTCGTAATTTGTAGGCATCAACAATATATATATTGATTATTGATTATATACTGTATATACTGGTTAAAAGTTTTGAAAAATAAGGATTAAAGTTAATTTCCATTGTGTGTTTTCTTGGGATCAGGGGCAGAGCTAGATAAGGGTAAAAAGGGGTTCATCTAGACTTCTTCGAATAGAAAATTATACTTTTATACATATACATAGTAGATATTGAATCCGTTACTTTTTTCGTATATTTACTTCTGCATATTTTAAATTTCTTTAATGAAAATTCTGACTCTGATACTGTTTGAATGTTTTTGTATTTAATATAGGTATGTTTTGCCTTTTTATTTTGGAAAAAATGATATATGTGGACTTACTTGACTTGACTTTAACTTATTTTTTTTAATTTCTTTTTCAGATTAGTTGGTGTTATTTGTTTATTGTGGAGAAAAAATAAATTAAAAAAGAAGAAAAAATGGCATCTTATTTTCATGGAAATTCAGAAATACAAGAAGGAAATGATGGATTACAAACTCTAATACTAATGAATCCTGGATATGTTGGATTTTCTGAAACACAACATCACCACGCGCCACCACCGCCGCCGCCAGGTGGCAGCAGCAGCAACATAGTTTTCTTCAACTCCAATCCTATTGGAAATTCAATGAACTTATCTCACGCGCCACCACCTCCTCCACCGCCTCAACAACAATTCATCGGTATACCTCTCGCCACCGCCGCCTTCACCGCCCCATCTCAAGACTCCGGTAACAACAACAACAACAACAACGAGTCAATCTCCGCCCTTCACGGCTTCCTAGCTCGATCGTCTCAGTACGGGTTTTACAACCCGGCTAACGACCTCTCGGCGGCGCGTGAGGTCACACGCGCTCATCATCATCAGCAGCAAGGGCTTTCACTTAGCCTGTCCTCGTCCCAGCAGCCGGGGTTTGGGAACTTCACGGCGGCGCGTGAGCTTGTTTCTTCGCCTTCGGGTTCGGCTTCGGCTTCCGGGATACAACAACAACAACAGCAACAACAGAGTATTAGTAGTGTGCATTTGAGTTCTAAGTACATGAAGGCTGCACAAGAGCTACTTGATGAAGTTGTAAATGTTGGAAAATCAATGAAAAGTACTAATAGTACTGATGTTGTTGTTAATAATGATGTCAAGAAATCGAAGAATATGGCCGATATGGACGGACAGTTAGACAGAGTTGGAGCAGACAAAGACGGAGCTTCAACAACTGAGCTAAGTACAGCGGAGAGACAAGAAATTCAAATGAAGAAAGCAAAACTTGTTAACATGCTTGACGAGGTAACCTTGTTGTCTTTTTCTTAGTAATGTCGTTGCATTCGTGTCAGATCAGAGTCTTAAAATTAGTCAATAGAAGAAACTTCATATCCTTGAGTACGTGTAATTGTGGCCTTTTCGACTTCCAACTAGTATTTACAATAGTGTACTCTACATTGATAAGCTTGATGACAAGTAGGCAAAGCGATGACCTTGTTGGTTGTTATAGTTTTTTGGTTATGTTGCTCGGACTCTGCAAAATTATTGCCATACTCATGTCAGATTCTCCAAAATGCACTATTTTTGGAGTATCCAACTTGCAGTCTGACATTTTTTTTTTTCCAAAGAGTCTGAGCAACATAGGTTTTTGGCCTTCCAAGATAGTAAGAGAATGGTCTCTATCAAAAAACGTTGCATCATATTATTACTGAAAATAAGAGCAAAAAAGTATCTGTCAAATGATAAAGACCAGAACTTCAAAACTGTTACTTTTGTCAGGGCACTGTCCTGACAATTGTAAACAAAAAAAAAGAAGGAATTTTTCGAAAAAAATTTCTTCGAAATCTTTGATTTAAAGCTAAATATCGGTTCGATTTTGGGTGTTGTTATATAGGTGGAGCAGAGGTATAGACATTATCATCACCAAATGCAGTCAGTGATACATTGGTTAGAGCAAGCTGCTGGCATTGGATCAGCAAAAACATATACAGCATTGGCTTTGCAGACTATTTCGAAGCAATTTAGGTGTCTTAAGGACGCGATAATTGGTCAAATACGATCAGCAAGCAAGACGTTAGGCGAAGAAGATAGTTTGGGAGGGAAGATTGAAGGTTCAAGGCTTAAATTTGTTGATAATCAACTAAGACAGCAAAGGGCTTTGCAACAATTGGGAATGATCCAGCATAATGCTTGGAGACCTCAGAGAGGATTGCCCGAACGAGCTGTTTCTGTTCTTCGCGCTTGGCTTTTTGAACATTTCCTCCATCCGTAAGCACGAAATAAACCTTTTTCATCAGCTATGTTGCTCGGACTTTTCAAGAACATTGTCGCACCAGTATCGGATCCTCATAGAATGCATTGATTTTTCGAGGATCTGACACACACCTGACGATATTTTTGAAGAGTCTGAACAAGTTAAAAGTACTGTATTTTGATATATTGTGGCAATTTGTTTTGTGTAGTTATCCCAAGGATTCAGACAAAATGATGCTAGCAAAACAAACAGGGCTAACTAGGAGTCAGGTCAGTGATAACTGATAACAACATTGTCATTTTTGATTCTCGAGTTGATTTCTTAGATGGTCACTTAACTGGTAGTTATTATATCAGAAAGTCATGTTACTTCAACAAAGAGTTGAGTGACCATCTGAGAAATCGACACTTGGATTCTCTGTTTTTGGTTTTTACTAAGTTTTGTTTTTGGACTATTCAGGTGTCGAATTGGTTCATCAATGCTCGAGTTCGTCTTTGGAAGCCAATGGTGGAAGAGATGTACTTGGAAGAGATAAAAGAACACGAACAGAACGGATTGGGTCAAGAAAAGACGAGCAAATTAGGCGAACAGAACGAAGATTCAACAACATCAAGATCCATTGCTACACAAGACAAAAGCCCTGGTTCAGATAGCCAAAACAAGAGTTTTGTCTCAAAACAGGACAATCATTTGCCCCAACACAACCCTGCTTCACCAATGCCGATGTCCAACGCCACTTCCATACCCCCTATCGGTATGTCCATCCGTAATCAGTCTGCTGGTTTCAACCTCATTGGATCACCAGAGATCGAAAGCATCAACATTACTCAAGGGAGTCCAAAGAAACCGAGGAACAACGAGATATTGCATTCACCAAACAGCATTCCATCCATCAACATGGATGTAAAGCCTAACGAGGAACAAATGTCGATGAAGTTTGGTGATGATAGGCAGGACAGAGATGGATTCTCACTAATGGGAGGACCGATGAACTTCATGGGAGGATTCGGAGCCTATCCCATTGGAGAAATTGCTCGGTTTAGCACCGAGCAATTCTCAGCACCATACTCAACCAGTGGCACAGTTTCACTCACTCTTGGCCTACCACATAACGAAAACCTCTCAATGTCTGCAACACACCACAGTTTCCTTCCAATTCCAACACAAAACATCCAAATTGGAAGTGAACCAAATCATGAGTTTGGTAGCTTAAACACACCAACATCAGCTCATTCAACATCAAATGTCTACGAAAACTTCAACATTCAGAACAGAAAGAGGTTCGCCGCACCCTTGTTACCAGATTTTGTTGCCTGATCACAAAAACAAAAACAGGATTTAGCGACAGACAAACTTCTGTCGCTAAACAAGAACATGATTTAGCGACAGATAACTTCAGTCGCTAACTTAGCGACTGAAAACTTCTGTCGCTAAACATGAACATGTATTAGCGACATACAGTATGCAACTGTATGTCGCTAAACAAGAACATGATGAATTAGTGACGAACAACTTCTGTCGCTAAACAACAACAAAAAAAATCCATGTTTTAGTATATTGTTTCTCATTCTATCATATCATGGTAGTGTAAAGAATCAAGAAACAAGTTTTACATAGTTGCATAGTCTTTATACATTGGAGATGAAGAACCATTTAAGTTCTTCAAAATAGATAGATTTTCTAGGTTACTTCTAGAAGATATATATATGGTTGAGGGTTTGTATATTAATTTTGGGATTGTTATATTGGAAGTGGAAAAAAAGTAGTTATTTTGGGTGGTATAAATAAAATAATACTCCATCCATTTTAGCCAATCTTTGTTATTTCTCTTTCCATATTGTTCAATCATAGACCAAGGTTTCGTGTTCGAGTCCTGAGGTATGAAGTCACCTTTGTTAGGAAGCGATTCACCCCAATATGGGACTTATCCAACGCGAATATGGATTTAGTCGGGTTCCAATGTGGTTACCAGACACCAGATGGAAATAAATAAAAAACTTATTACTAGTAACTTTGTTTTAGTGTTGTTTTATTCCCTAGTAAAATGAAAGCATGTTTGAGTAAGGGGTTGAGTGATTCATCGAAAATTATACTGTATATATAGTAGATGTTGAATCTCCTTGACTTTTTTTCGTATGCTTACTTCTCCATATTTACTGTATAGATAGTAGATGTTGAATCTCCTTGACTTCTTCGTATGCTTACTTCTTCATATTTTGAATCTGCTTTTTGAAATTTTTGTTCAAATCATTTCCCTCCTAGAGATAATTTTAGAAAGTCGAGATTTTGAACTTAGAGATTTTTTCACTATAATATATTACTACTACAAATAACTAAATATGAAATATTTATACGATTTTTCTTATTGAAGTTTAATAAATCGATCGGAATGTGTAATTGCATTCTAATCGTTAATATACAAGACACATTTGTATTCATTTGTTTGATGTAAACAATAACTTCTAAATAAGTATATTCATTTAGTTTAAACTATTAAAGTCATTATTTCATGTTAATTATAATATGAAATAAAAATCATCTCAAATATCAACATAACTTGTTACACATGGAAATTTTTCAAGTTGCTATGTACAAATAGAAGGAATAAACACCTAATTAGAATAGTATCAATATTTGAATTATCTTCAAACTTTACTATCAAAGAATTTTATGAGTGGAAATTTAACAGAATATAGCCATTATACTATGAAATAATCATCACTAACCCCCCCNCCCCCCCCCCCCCCCCAAAAAAAAAAAAATATATCGTCTGAAAATGAAATGAACCTAACAAAGTTAATTATAGATACAAATTATAATGAGAATAATTTTGTTCTTGAAATTTTTTCTTTGTTTGGGAAATTGCTTGTTAGATTAGAATATTTATTCACTTGCTTTTTTTTTTTTTTTGGAAAAAAATAAAAATAAAGAGCATTTTAAAGTATTATTTCTCTTATGTTGCTATCAATTATTTTTGAAATAATCCTTGCTTTTGTGATTCTTTTTTTTTTTTATTTGCACCTTATTGTTCTTTCCACTATTTGATTAATAGGGATCTTTGATTCTTGACCCAAATGCAAGTTATTTTTTCACACCTTCACATAGGGACGGAGTTAGAGGGACGAAAGGGTTCATCTAAACCTTCTTTAATTAATTTTTTTTGATATTGTATTTATTTTTATACATGCGAACGAAAAATCTCTTGTAGTCGGTTAGCATATAGTTGAAATGGGTAATTCCTCTATCATTCTTTAAAATTTAAATGCCAAGTCTTTTAGTCTATATCAGGGTTTGAACTCGTGATATATGAGTAATTCACACGTCATATGTTGTGCTCTCACCATTAAATCAAAAGCTAAGAGCAATTTTGATACCAACAAGGCAACAACAACAACATACCAACTGTAATCCCACAAGTGAGGCCGGGGAGGATAGGATGTACACAGACCTTATCCCTATCTTTCTGGGGTAGAGATGTTGTTTTCGATAGACCCTTAACTCAAAAAGAGAAGCTTTCGAAGTAGGGTTGCAAGAAAAAAAAAATGATAGCAAGATAACAAGGAAAATAGCCAAATGCAAGTAGAAGTGGTTCATGTTTCATAGGAAAACAACACACTCAAATGACTAGCAGCAATTTATGCACTAGCATAAGGATAACCATATGCATTCTATGTTTGCTCGGACTCTCCAAGAATGTCGATGAACTCGTGGCAAATCCTTCAAAAATACATTAGTTTTGAATAATCTGAACATCCATGGACATTTTTGGAAAGTCCAAGCAACATAGTCTGCCTTACCAGCTCAAAGGAAGCACTACAAAGGAGAAGGTTCGGCTAATTTTTGTAACGAAAAGAAAGCTAAAACAGAACTAGTTCCAAATAACTAACAAGCAGATTCAGATATGGCCAAGAACATAGGAGAAACCTTTCAAATGTAAGAACATAAGTTATCATCAATCATCACTTGTATCCAGTTTCAAGGCAAAACTCCAGTTTTTTCGAGTTCCGAGCATATTGCTGAAAGTGATTGATATACTTCATAAAACCATAAGCATGAAAACATGGAGGGGGAACAAAAATAGAGGTCACTTTACAGAAGCTAGGCCATTTTAAGATGTCTTGCCAATTCAGCTAGGTTATAACTCGAAAGAATAAAAGAAAGTTTTCAGCATATAATCAGTGACGCGAAAAGGAGGATAGCTAAATCCTAGAATTGGCAAAAGAAGAGAGATGTCATACTGCCTTAGCTGTATTGTGTTCTTCCCCAAGTGTTGCCAGCCTTCGCTTAGCTACCTTGGACCTGTAACACCAAACTTCAAATGCCTCGGTGAGGTCTGGATATCGAATCTGTTGATTTTCCAACCACTCTGTTAAAATGTCTGTCTGATCAACTGACGACAATGTAAGTATAATAGCAACAAATGCTGACTCCAAAGATTGCCAGATCTCACTATCGAATTTTAGTGTGAGATCATCCTCAGTTTCCTCGGAGACAGAATCGACTAAAGGCTTCATCGTCCGGACAAAAGGAAGCCAGAGCTTCACCATGTGAAGTCGTTTTACTGTAGGCAACACAACTATGCCATAGCCTATTGCCTCTAATACTTTTGCAGTCACCTCAAGAACCTTCAGCTTTGTCTTCAGAGTTTGATTTTCTCCATCTTTTTGTTGAACGATGGTTACTAGCTTCACTGACAACTCCGTCCAGCTGCAAACAAAATCTCTGATAATCTCCAACTTTCCTAATATCTGACATGCCCATAACAAATCTGTCAAACAAGAATGCAACGATTGCATTTTCCCAGAATCTGAAATCGATTCTTGGAGGTCACATAGTAGAGATTCTACAATGCTGTTAAATCTATCAAGCAGCTTCTTGACACATCGCATGACTTCTAGCTTTATCTCTTCATCAGCGCTCAGTAAAGGAGCATCATCGTCCTCGGTAAGCATGTATTCAAGCTGTTCTTGAGCAGTGTTTTTCAGATCATTCAAAGGTGAAGGAGGTGATGACGTAGCAAATTGAAGGGCTGAAAGAAAAATCTTCATTACTGCAGTAGGATTGACTGGTTGGAGGCGAGCAAGTACTGGTTCCACCTTAGATCCCATGCTTGGTATAGTATTTAATATCTCCTCCTCCTCAGCTTCCTCCCAAGGGACTGCTTCCAAATAATCCACACATACTGCAATAATTCTTGGGCATCCAAGTTTGACAGCAACTCGCAAAATGCCAAGTGCATTCTTGACACCATGGCAAATTTCCATCATTAAGCCATCCGCAATGACATAAAAGAGTCGAAGGACATTGACATGGGAGTCCAGATCAGGTTCTTCACAGTAAACCTCAACACAATTGCGTGAATCCAGAATCTGACATGTCGGCCAACTATCTGATAACCGATCAGCAAAATATTTACTCTCTTCAACGAGAATATGTGAATGACAGTAAAGCCAATCATCACGGCCATCCTGTGTTCTAAGTCTTACGACAACATCACTGGTTGGTCTATCTCCAATCTTGCTTGGTGTCTTCGATTCATTAGGCTGCAGGGGGGAAATGATATAGGTTAGTTAACGTGATAACTTATTGACAATATTCAACAGTCAAATCAATAAGAGAAAAGCAGGATGTAAGCTTCTATGATGCCTTTAAATGATTAATGTTCCTACTTCACTCCTTAATGATCCTTCTATCAGCACAGGAAAGTGAAGGCAACCCACCAGAGCAGTCAAATAAGTAGATGCAAGAATCAAATCCATGTACATGGCTCTTAAGGCAAGGGAAAGCCTAACTGCCCTAAGGCAGCCAGGGGGAGGAGGCCAAACGCCTCGCAGCCGTATACCTTCCAGCATGAGGAGTTAGACTCTTAGCCTGAATATGAGGTGTAAACCACCTCTTTAGCTTTCCTTGCCCGTCAAAAAAAAGAGAGAACATTTAGGACAAGTATATTATTCAAAAGTTAAATTGAGTGGCATAACAAACAGCTTTCCAACTTCCACGGATTCTTATCAACTTTTTACTCTTTCAATTTTTTTTGAACCATTAAAGCATTTCAAATTAAAAGATAAGAAAGTGTTCACACTCTAAAGGAAGACCCCTTGCTCTTATTGGTTGCCTGGCCAATGCTGGATTGTCTCGGCTTACGCCTTTTCCATTCATATCACCAGAAATATCTTGAAATGTTCCAAATAAGAAGTAAGGTAAATTGATTCATCAAGAGTTTCCTGTTTATTTCAAATTTCCAACGCTCCGGTGATATGACACAAGAACCATATATTCTTTTAGTTTTCTATACTATGTTAAGACACTTACGACTGTCTCCATTAATGCACAAGACTAATTGGTGTAGCTTTGATGCATTGTCAGATCTGCAAATAGCAAAAGGATACATGACATCACAAAACAAGATAGCAAAACAGCTTAAATCAGATTCTGTATTCAATCAGAAACTGTGCATCCCTAGCAAGTCAAAAAAGTCCAACAGAAGTTTCTTTTGGATAATTAAATTCCAACAGAACTTCTTTTTTTCCGATTAGATATAGATCTGAAGAGAAATTTAAGCTCTATTTGGTTAACCCAAAAACACATAAAAGAATCAAAAGAAAAAGTTAATAGAGCAGTCATTAATAGTAACTTTTCTTAGCAGTGGTGTGCGGGTCAGCTTGTGCGCACAAACCCTAGATGTGATACGTTTACAACATGGACTACCAGGGTATCTAATCCTGTTTGTGCCCCATGCTTTGGCACCTCAGCGTCGGTAGGGAGTAGGGGCCCAGAGAGCTGCCTTTGCTTTTGGCATTCCTTTGTAGATCTCCAGAATTCACCCCCCTACACAAGAAATTCCACTCTCCTCTGTCTCACTCAAGTGAATTGGTGATATATATAATGTCTTGGCCTCGGGGATAGAAATCTATAATATGCAAACAGCATCAGCCATCAGGCATCAATATGTAAAACAAATATGGAAACACTAATTCAAGTCATACAAAAATGGCTGGTAAATCAAGTTAGTTTCCAAAATTGGCAGACATGGCATTAACACTTATTCATATTTACCAACTTTTAATTGAAATGTCATCAACTTCCGATTTTCCTAAAAGAGAGAACTTTTCAGGTAATTATAACATGAAAAACTCTAGTAACGCCAATTTCGAAAAAAGGAAAGAAAGAAAAACTCTATTAACTTTACTCTTCTCACCACAAACTCCATTCATTTTTGTATTATGAAAATATCATGACGAGACTAATGAACTCCACATGTTCAACTCTTCTTAACCTTATCTCTCAATACTAGAATAAAGTCAAATTGACGGTAGCGTGATCATAAGTATGTCATCTTACATAGCTTAAGGATGTTAGCTCATCCTCTTACTTTCTACTTCGTCCTCTTTTGTCTTGAGAACTAGGATCAACTACTGAAATTTAAAATGTTATATTAATTTCTGGCCTTTTCCGAGGACTGAGGGCTTGCGAAAGACATATATAAACAGTCGTCTAAGTGGAAAGTCGTGTTATTTCGAGAGTTGGCACGTAGAACTAGGTGACGTTTTTGAAGCATAATAGTGCTTTACTCATTAAGCTTACAAAAGGAATTACAGAGTCCATCATGTTCTATAGTAGCTGTAGCCAATAGGCATCTTTGACAAACAAGTTAGGACACATAAGCGTGTATAGATGATCAATGAAAGACAAGAAATTATGTATTTATGTTAAACAAGGGATTGGAAAGTGAAGAATACAATCCAGCTCCAATAAGGCAATCATATACAACCTTTTGAAGGGCCACCTCTCCCGCAAGTTCCTAGATTTGCTTGGTCATAAAATGGATCTTCTAGTGTATATCCCCGACCGCTAAACTACAAGAAAGAACTAAATAAGGCTTAGTTGAAAAGAAAGGCCTGTGAGATTCATAAAGTCAGAAAAACAAATCATAACCCAAATTTGAAATCCGTGCACATAGCCACCACTACTAACGTAATTTCCAACTGGTGCATCATTACAATTATCACAGTTAGGAAACTTGATAGTTGTAAGTTTTAGTAATTTATCTCTATCTTCACAGTTAACATGGATAGCAGCATCATTGATATGTAACATGAAGTGTTAGCAAATGAATCAAAATTACCCTACATTTGTCATTGGTACACATTACTTTTCAAGGCACCAATTTTCCGAGCACTCACGTAAGAAACATTTTCCAACAATATACGCTACCCTAGAACGATACTCAAGACAGAAGTTGCTATAACTAGTAAGTAGTATTAACATAAAGCAAAACAGCAACTCCATTATCACAATGTATTCAGTAATTCAGCTACTTAACAAAAAAAACAACTTGCATAATAAATAGTAACATTTCAAAGAACCCCAAGCATTTCTCAGACTCGACAAAATGTGTATAAAACAAACAATGGGGTACCCTTCGGGATGGCTCAGATGGTTTATCTTATGACTTCCATAATAGAGGTCTCAAGTTCAATACCCCTTGCCTGCAACAACAGGGGTTTGAGCCTTGTCTAGTGCGTTTTACCTCTCCTGTATGGTATGCAAGCTATCGGGGTTTTAGTGGCTACTACGGGTTCCCTAATCATCAAAAAACAAAACAAGACAATATGCAAAGTTCTATTTTCTTACCCTTTATCCAAAATGACCCACATTCTCCTTCCACTCATGAACCCCATTTTCAAGATTATCAAAAAGCTCCCTTTGTCTACTTCCCTTCACTCAAGCAACACATACCAAAATCTCCCAATAGATACCTGCAAATGATAAATAAAAACAAAATCAAAACACCCATCAGCTAAAATCTATTGAATGTAACAGTTCAATATCAAAAAGTACTAAACTTGAAGAATTGAAAAAAAAAAAACCTAAAGTACTAATCTTTTTCTTAACAAGATAAAAACCCATATCAAGAATGTAACAACAAGATTCTTTAAAGGGTATTTCTTCAAATTCCATATACATAAATAATCTGAACAAATTAGCAGAAATTATTGATTCTTGTGCAAAGAACATACCTTTCTTATTCATTATCAAGTAGATTTAGAGTTGTTTACTCTACAAATTGTTGAAGCAAAGAGTACAAATTTGGGGGATTTGGGCATTTAATTCTTGAAACTGTTTAAAGATCAGAAATTTGGGGAAAATTGAGTTCACTTTTTTTTTTGGAAGGATAAATTGAGGAATATAATTATTGAAAATGTTTTAAAAAGGCTAAACTATGATGATGGTTGATTTTTTAATTTTTTTTTGGCACAAGTTGGGATTTTTTTTTTTAGAACTTTTTTTTCTATTCGGTGTCCGGTAATCATATTGGAGCCCGCGACTTCATATGCAAGGGAATTTAAATCTGAGACATCTAATTAAGGATGAAGAAGTACTTACTACTCCACTGCAACTCTTATTGATTAAATAGATTCTTTAATATATCTTTCTTGTAGCACATATTACTAGTAAATAGAGTTATAGCTCAATTGGAGAGATGTTCACGCTTTCGTTCGGCTAGATATGGATCACGCGCTATAAGGAATTCAAAAAAAGTATGTAATTTTCTCTACTTGAGAATATATTGGAGATTTTTGTGTTGTTCGAACTTTTTATGATTTTTCAATTACCTTAGGGGTCGTTTGGTGTGAAGGATAATATCAAATAATCTTGGGATTAAATTATAGTGCCACTTAATTTGTTGTTTGGTTGGTAATCCCGAGATAACTTATCTCGAGATTAATAATAGTATTGGAATTTGGGTGGTATAGTAATCTCGGAATAAAATAAGTAAATGACAAAAATGTCTTCTTAAACCTTTTTTATACATTACTTTTTACATTCATGAAGGGTATTTTTGTAAATAAATAAATTGTTCTTAAAATTTATTATTTTAAATACAACAAATCAAACACTCAATAAAAAATAATCTTATCATAACTTATTCCATCATAACTCAAATTCAAACCGAACTCCTTAATGTATAGGTGATGACTTTCCTATATTTCATTAACATCTCAACCAAAACGTTGTATCTTTTAGAGAGTTGCCAACGGGATTCGAACCAGTGCCCCAGCTTTAAACATCACTTAATCCAACCCACCTAATCAGTTTTACACTCTGTTTAGATCATTGTTTCCCATTGTTTCATAATGTATTGTATTGTACTCTATTATATTGTATTGTATGGTAGATACAATGTTTGGTTAGACTGTATTGTTTGTTGTTGTTTAATAACATTTTTGTTGTTTGTTTTGACTGTATCGTATTGTATTGTAATATATAAATTTACTAAATTATCCTTAATTATTCTAGGGTAAGAGGTTTGATTAGAATTAAATAACACTTATAAGGGTAAAGGGTAAAATAGTATTATGAAATATTATGTAAAAATATAATTGGAAAAGAAATTAAGTAACAATGGAAACATACCAAATTGGTTGTTCCATAAAATGGGGGTTTTCATTGTTACGTAACAACAAAATTTAACTATACAATACAATACATTTTAAGAAACAATCAAAACAGACATTGTAGGTATAGTAATGATACAATACAAAAGAATGCGTAACAATGATCCAAACAGAGTGTTAGTGTTGTTGCCAATGGGATTCGAAGTTAACGAATGCACGTGCACACTCACATAGAAATGTAGGTCTGCCTTTGTGTTTGGAGATCACACAATCACACTAGAGTTTCGATTAAATTTGGATCGAGCGCTGCAGGATCCATTCAGAGGTGACACTCCCAACATAATTTCCTCCACACTCAGAGCAGAACTCAAGACATCTGGTTAAGGATGGAGTAGTTACACCACTGCACCACAACACATGTTGATACCTAGTATGATGATCATGTGTTACATAAAACAAAGGTAATTAATGTGGGATATTTTCTAATATATAGAGGTCTTAAATTGAACACACATTTGTTCATGAAAGAATATGATATGAAAAGTCATCTCTTAAGTTATATAAATATAAGAACTCTCTTTTTCCGTTGAGGTTTCAGACCCTCCAGGTCTCCACCTACTTGTGGAATAGGGGGGGATGGGGAGGGGAAGTTCCTTGATATTAAGGTGTCAAGGCGGTCGAAGAATGCCACATGTGGAAGCAACCGATACCATGATCATTCAATTGAGTAGATGTAATCTAAAAAAAATATGCAAGTATATACAAAGGCTTTGTTGTATCCTGAAGGGAATTGCTCGTATTTTCCTCAATATGTATATGGACAATATCTCCTTAAGATAAGTGATCCTTCACGTCTCAAAGCCATCTTCTTCTTCAATTTATATTTCCTATTATTTTTCTAACAATTCATATCATGATAACGTCAAAGCCAACCATTTATAATTCGATGAGGTCTACTTTGATATCACTATAATTGTATATTTCTTGTGATGAATAGATAACATAAACGGAATGACCAACTTATGACTAATTTAGATTTATATTTCAAATACTTATCAACCAATTAATACGTCGATATTTATAAACTAATTTGATCAATTAATAAACTTTATTTCTATGAATCACAAACTGCAAAGTCGAGTTATATAAGACTACAACAAATTTGATTATCAGGGACGAATAATTTCGTCATCTATAAATCATATTTCGTCACTAAAACTCTTGTGTGACGAAAAAAATTCGTCAATCAGTCGTCACTAAACATGCGTCACTAAATTATACAAAGATGATTTAGTGCTTCATCACTAAAATATTATATTAACTACAAAAATAAAAATTGTCCCCAAATGCATAAACATTTGTGACGAATTTATTTGTCATAAAAAGTGTAACTTTTTGTGTAGTTAATGGTATGTTTTGTCACTAAAAATATTATTATTAGTGACAAAATTAAATCATCACTAATTATTTTGTTCAATCAATGATGACATCAAATGTCTCTAAAGCTATATGTATTTCGTAGTTGAAAAAATACAATATCGTCACTAATGACTATTTTTTTATATACAATTTTTTTTTGTCCTTAAATGTAAAAGTTAGGGACAAATTTATTATTATAAAAAAGGTTAATAATTTTGTGATTAAATATATCATTTTGTCACTAAAAGTGTTGCTTTTATCAACGACATATATTGTCCCTAAATATTATCATAAGCAGCGACAATTACAATTGTGACAAAATAAAAAAATAATTCATATTCAATAAAAGGGGTACTAGGACAATACATTTTGTGTCACTGAATGTAATTAACTTGTGATGAATTAATTTAATTCATGACACAAATATTTATCATTACAAGTTTAACACAAGTGAAACTCTATCATTCATGAAAACTATTAACTATTAAAATATAATGTAATCTATGTTGGAATTCTCACATTCGAATTAAACATGCGTGAATTAAAGGAGAAACTACATATAACTAGAATTTATAGCCTCATCCATTTTGTTGCAAAAAAAAAGATGAGAGTTCTAAAAAACAAAACTCAAGCAATTTCTTAGAACAGAATAGAAAAAGGCCATCAATTATAAAACAAATTAATGTGATTAAGAAATGACACAAATGAAGCAATCAAAAGGCTCTTTTTTCATAAAGTTGACAGATAAATACTTGTAAGTCCAAATCTTTTTTATCTAGCTCATTTAACTAAAAATTGAAATATTATGTCAGTTAATTAGGTGCATGTTATCAACAATGTAATTCGTATTTGCTAAATACAAAAGTCCTAAAATAACTCATGAATGTGGCAGGTGAATACAAAAGCCAAGAACTGATATTGTTTAGGCAATGAATAAAAGTCTCTTAATTGAAACAAATATTTCTAACGTGCCTAAAACTCACCTAGTATTAAAATTACTTACTCTTATTTTGGTGAATTTTAGAGAACTAATCTTTCATTCCATTATTATATTAATTGATACTATTTTTAAATAAACTAATCCTCATATCAAAGGATTCAACTAATCCAAAATGAAGTAAATTCAAGTTTAACAACATAACCCATTTGTTTGTTTATTAGGTAATCACATTTATTTTAAAATATGTAAATTAAAATAGACAATTGACATGAACATTAAGCTACAACAATGTCATAAAAATAGTGGCTTGGGCATGACAAAATTAAACAACAATAACAACAACAACAACAACAACAACAAAAAATAAAAAAATTCTTACATTATATAGGACTTCATTCATTAAATAGAGATATAACACTTTAACCCAATCTTCATTTCAATCAAATTATAAATAATATAATTACATAAATTTCCATAAATAAATTAAAAGATAAGGTCAAGTTGAGTATCACAAATGAAGAAATAAGAACCGCAAAATTTTGATCGAAACTCGATTAAAACGCTCATAAATACTTTTTTTGGTGTTAGTGTGTATTGTATTTTTGTTTCTGTGTGTGGTTGTTGCTTTGCGTGTATATTGTTTTTTTTTTTTTTGTTGATCGTCCCTTTGTTTTGTGTGTGTTTTTGTGTGATGGTAGTATAGGAGTTTTTTTTTTCCTTTTGTTCTTTTTTGTTGTTTGTTGGGTTTGGAGCAGTGTAGGTGTGTTGCTGATTCTTTTAGTTTTGGTTTATTGTTGTGTTAATACATGTAATGATTGTGTGTGGATAGATAGTGGGTAAACAATTAGGGTAGTGGGAGGAAAATAGGATGGTGTAGGTGCAGTAGTGGGGTAAGAGGTAGTTTAGGTTGGTTTTTATTTATTTATTAAATTTATATAAAAATTATAAAAATATTAGCTAATTATTTTGAACTAATGAAAATATAAGAAAAGATAACTAGTTAATCTAAAAATGTAATTAAAGAAAATATTAAAATTACTAGCTTATTTATTAAACCTAAATTAAAAGAAAACATATAAAAAAATTATATTTTTTTATTTCTTTTTAAAACAATTGAAAAAGTAAAACTTACCTAAAATTGCGATTCAGTTTTTTGTGCTTTTCAAATCATTTAAAATAAACTTAATAAAATAAAATTAAAATTAAAATATTTAATTTAAATTTAAAAAATATATTTAAGCACTAAAAATATTGTAAAACTTAAGTTTGATAAAAAATTACATGTCTACACAATATATTAAATCAAATATAATAATCTATAAAATGACCTAATTGACTGTAGATGTATGAGGATATGAGGGTTTTAGAATAAAGAATTCAAAATATGGCCAAATGATTGTAATCTTAGCTTAATTGAGTGGCCTATTCTATTAGGAATTTAGTCAATTGAATTTAAATATTGCCAAATCGAATCAATTAGCTAAATTCGATTGAAGTTGAAATAAGACAAGTAATTATCGATTAATTATTTGAGGTTCTTAATTTAAATAAGACAAATTATTTCTTAAGACATAAGTTAATTAATAATTATACATAAATATGAAGTTAACTAATTTAGAGTTATATATGCGTGTGTGTATATATATATATACACACAAAGTATTTAGAGAATATATTTAAAATATTTTTGAAATTTTCAAAAATAATGATTTCAAATTGAAGAAGCTCGATAATTAATACGAAGTGCATATGATCAAAATTGGGTGTCAACACTCGCAATGATTGAAAGGTGTCCTATATTATAATTGTATATAATCAATGTTTATACACACTTATAAAGTGCAGGTACACCATTTAAAATTATCTACAATTGATTTGTGTATGTATTTGTTTAATTATGTATAGCAATATAAAAATGTATATAAGCACCTTTTATACAATATTATACACGTATATACACTATTTTAAATTAAAAAATTAAACTTTCAACTTTATTAAAAGAAATACTAATTAATACTCGGTTCATTTCGATCGGTAAATCAAATTTTAAAAAAATATTGATACCCACAATGATAGTACTTTATCTTAATATATTCAAAATCTTAGTTGGTTAATTTCTTTCATTTGTGCTTTCAATTTTTTTTAGTTTATTTCAATTTTCACACGGATGAAAAAGGTAATAGAACCCATGAAATATTTTGCATCTTTGCAGTCTAAGTTTGTAAGTCGATATTATCTCTATAAAGTTGCTCTACGTAAAAGGATCCACTACTAATTATGTATGTATTTTTAGACAGAAGTAAATAGATCGAGTTAGTATGTATAGTTACCAACAAAAAATAAAATGTTCTCTTCTTTAGTGGTTAACGGTTCATAATTCGCGTGATTTTTTTTTTCATATAAAATAAATAAAAGATTTGATATTATTATTCAATTTCTCTACATAAAATCAAATGAACAGAATAATAAAATTGATATATTTCAAAATTAAAAAAAAATCTTAAAAATGGTGGAAAATCTACCATTTTATAAATTCAGCTTCTAAGATATCAAACAAATTCCCATTAATAAAGTCGTTGGAGTACAAAATTTGGAATCAAACTATACAAGTAATTTTTTTAAAATTTTATTCTAATTGTAGGAAATTCATTTATATTAAATATAAATAAATTTCTTTCTACAACTAAAGAGTAATAACATTTTTCTTTTTATAATAAATTTTAGCATTCTCAAGTCATTAGTAGCAATAATATATTTCATTTCATCTTCCATTGAATAAGAATCAGGACTTGTATCTTCTTTTACTGTGAATTTTGTTTTGAATCATTGAGGTAAGGTTCTTTTCTTCAGAGTAATTTGAAGAAAAAGTAGTGGGAAAGAGAAACAACTAAAAAATGGGTTAAAGACCTAATTTCACATAGACATGAGTTCTATTTGTATAAAAATAGTCAAGAGACCAAACATGATAAATTTTTGAATACCTAAAGGACTAAAACTAGTAAATGCATAGTCAAGACACTAAAAATGATAGGTATATAATGAAGAGACCAAACATGATAATATTTTGAATAGTTAAAGGACTAAATATGATAAATGTATAGTTATAGGACAATTTTAGACCTACTTTAATAGTTGAGGGACCATTTATGAAATTCTCTAATTATGAACAATCGTACCCAAAATGATTTTTTTTTTAGAAAATAGTTGAATTATTCAACTACAAATTCTAAGTCGTCGCTATTTAATACCTTACATATTTTGTGACAATTTTTTGTTGTCACTAAATCGTAGGTTGATTAGAGACAATAAAATAATTGTCACCAATTGTTTATATTATTAGTGACGAAATAAATGTTACAATAAAATCTAAATTTTTATAGCTAAAATTTAGAATATTTAACTACAAGCTCTAATTTGTCACTATTGTATCAACATATTTTTTGAGACGAAATTATTTTGTGTCTAAAAATTAATTAATTTTAAGACAAAAAATAATTTGTCACAAATTACAAACATCATTAGTGACGAAATAATGTGTCACTGGTAACTTTAAATTCGTGACTGACAGTACTCAATAAATGGTGCCAATACATTTTTTGGTGGGAAACTTTAGTCGACAAAACTTTGCTACGAACTATTATGTTTCGTCACCAAAAGTATCTGCCTAGTACATTTAAGCATGAAAAGTAATTTTTGTCACTAAAAGTGAACAATTAATGACGAATTTTATGTCGTAGCTAATAATTTTGTAGCTATATATCATATTTGTTGTAGTGAATTAGTCAGTTGGACCATTGACTTGGCTTTTTGACTACACCAAAGAAAAATAAAATTAGAGAATAATTTAATTTTCTACATCATTCATTGTCTTTTTGTTTGTTCTAATATAGCTATTCCTTATTACGTGTTGAATTTGTTTACCACATGACTTGAAAAAAATTATTTTGTTCATAAAAGAATATTCAATAAATAAAAATAAATTTCTTAGAATAAATATAAAGTTTGAGGTAATAACAGAAAAATTGAGTAATATCTAACATGTATCGTAAATAATAAGGTTTTTTCCTTCAAAAGAGAAATGATTTTCTTATAAAATATGTGAGTACAATTTCATATATCTCCCTAATCTTTAAAAAGTAGGCGGATTGTATCTTTTTATGACACCAATAAAAAGTAGGAAGATCATAAGCAACTTCTTTTACGTTCTTGTCACGCATTGAGGTACTGCAAAATTTCCTTTTTAAAGCAAACTCTAATTCAATTTATCGTAATCAATTAATTAACATGTTGATTAAACACCATCACATCACCGATATTAATAATCTTTAATTTATAAAAGACTTTATATGATATTTTAACCTTTTTGAGAAAAAGCTTATAGAATTTTCAAGATAATATTCTTTTGGTAGTTGATTAGTTGATTGAATAATTTCATGCAAAACAAACCAAAAAGTAGCCATAAACTTTGGAAGTCATCAAAAGTATTATAAGTAGTTGTTTGGCTGATTTTGTAGAGTTATAGACTTCAAACTTAAATTATTAAGAGAGGGACAGCTAAAATAACACGGTTAAGCAAAAATGTTATTTGGATATTCTACCTCGATATGCGCAATAATATGAATTTGAGTTATATATACGCTGATAGTGTAAACATTATATCCTTGTATAAGATTTCCCCTAAAAAGTTGTAGAGTGTTTTTAAAATACTACACTATTGTATTTTTAAGTTTGATTTTGGTATTTTGCTATATGGTAAAATGATAATCATAGTTTGTTGAACTTCAACTTACATATATACACTTATATAGAGAAATTTTGACTATTTTTCAAATACGTCTCAATTATTTCATACTAACACTTTACATGTAGAAATAATCAAAGAGAATACAAGTAATTCCTTCGTAATCAATTACACACACACAAAAAGAATATTTTTAATCAAGATAGAATAGTCAAAGTTTCACCGTCCAAACAATTTTTGTACATATATCAGTTTATATAATTTGTCATTATCATAATATATACTCCATCTGTCCAATAATAATTGTCCGCTATTGACTTGACATGCACCTTAAGAAACAATAAATGATAGGGATATTTTTATTTTATTACCCCTTTGAATATATTAAATTTAATGTCTTGGAAAATTTATTAGATATTGAAAAATATTTAATAACAAGGGTAAAATAGACACAAAATGATAAACTATCTCTTAATTTTTCAAATTATACAAATATTGTTAAACAACTATTTTTAAAACAGTGGACAAATAAAGATGAACCGGAGGAATAATATACATCAATTGTACATGTAATAATATACTTTGGTGCAGTATTCTTTTTATAAATATAGAATACAAAAAAAATGCATATTAAACATCATAATATCAAGATCGCATTATCAAAAAATTTAATTACATATGATGTGAGATTCGATATCTACCGTATAAAACTTAACTATTCCTTATAGAATCAGATCTCAAAACAAGTACCAAACTTAACTACTTCTAAAAAAATCGATTAATCAGATCTCAAAACGAATATCGAAACTTAAAAAAGAAACAACTAGCTAGTTGCTCTTTTCTTTGACCAAAGTCCACCACAATCAATCACATTGTGAGAAAGTATGACTAGTTACTTTGACCAATATTCCCAATCCTATTATAAATTTTTTCTCAAATTATATAAACCTTACACAATTTTTTCCACTCTATTAGTCTCCAGTCTTTTTCCTTCATTTACTTCAATACACTTAGCCACTTTCTCTTACCAAAACTTCTTTCTCCTTTCCACACTTCTCCATTTATTATAACAACACAACCAAAATTGAAAAACCAAAAAAAAACAAAACATTTTTAGTTCAATTTTTTCCCTCTTCTAATGGAAAATGTTGAAATTCCTGAGTATTTTATATGTCCAATTTCTCTACAAATCATGAAAGATCCCGTAACAATCGTTACCGGTATCACGTATGATCGCGATAGTATCGAACGTTGGCTTTCAAAAAGCCCTAATAGTAACGCCATTTGTCCGGTAACGAAGCTACACGTGTCACGAGATTCAAACCTAACACCAAACCACACTCTCCGTCGTTTGATTCAATCGTGGTGTGTATCGAATGGATTCAACGTTGTTGATCAAGTCTTGACTCCGACTAAGCCTCCGTTAAGCAAATGCTACATCCTCAACCTCGTTCTTGATCTCTCCGTCCCCAGGACGGAGAATATCAAGACGTTAGAGAAGTTAGAGATGTTAGCTAAGGAGAATAATGAGAGAAACAAGACATACATGGTTGAAGTTGGAGTTCATGAAGCCCTAGTTAATTTCTTGATCCAATGTTACATGAAATGTGACACTAATGGCCTTGAAAAAGCCCTAAGTACACTTTCATTAATTTGGGATTATTTTTCATCTTGTCATGAAAATAATAAAGTCGAAAATCGCGAAGAGATATTAATAGATTCAATAACATGGGCGTTAGGTCTTGATCGCGACATGCAGAACCATGCAATGATCAAGAACCACGCGATGAGCCTATTGAGATCTATCATTGGGAAGGCGAATTCAAGTACATTGGATAGACTAAAACCCCAATTATTCGAGAAAATAATTAGGGTTTTACATGAGAGTGGTAGTAATACTACCACCATCGCGCAAAAAGGAGTTGACAATGCTTTACACGTCATCCTAAACACTAGTCATTCGGGCAAGAACCGGAACATTATGATTCAATCAAGGGCAATTTTCGAGCTCATCGAGCTCGAACTCAATTTTTCATCAAATAAAAAAACTAAAGAGCTTATTTTTGAGATATTATTCAATTTATGTTCTTGTGCTGATGGTAGGGCACAACTTTTAAGTCATGCTGCTGGAATTGCTATGATTACAAAGAGGATTTTGAAGGTTTCTCCAATTGTAGATGAAAAAGCCATAATGATTCTTTGTTTGATTACAAAATATTCAGCAACAAGTGGAGTTCTTCAAGAAATGTTGAAAGTCAAAAGTGTATCAAAGATTTGTACTATGATACAAGCTAATTGTGCTTCACATGTAAAGGATAACGCAAGGGAAATATTAAGAAATCATTTTGATGTTTGGAAGAATTCACCTTGTGTTGAAGTTGCCACCTTAACAAGGTATGGTTAATGATAATCATTACAACATTTTTTTTTTAGTTTTATATGTTTTGTATCTGATTTGAAACTCAATTAATAATTTGGTTCACGTTGGAAAATCTCACTTTGGGTGGCTTTTACAATTTTTTTCATTTTTTTTACATTTGGTGTTTGGTATTCGATTTGAGGGTCGACTAATCGGTCTCATATTGGAAAATTCCATTTTGGGTGATTGTTACAAGATCCTTTTTAACTTTTGTTTTCCATTCGGTGTCGAGGCTCTAATTTGAGGACTATTTGATCTTGATTTGAGTGGGGAAATCTCTGGTGTTCAATATTTGTTTTGGAGTTCGACTATATTCAAGTTGTACATAGGAAAATCTCACATTGAAAGATAAAATGCTACCTAATAGAGACGACTTTATTTTCAAGGCTAAAATATGAGATTTATGGTTAAGGGGAAGGGTATTGCTTATCATCCTACAACCTTTGATGGTGATCAAGAATTATAAATTTGTATTACCAAGGTAAATAACCAAACAACTTTCTAGAGTTTTCTTGATATAATCTGTTAATGTTAGTGGTTGAAATAATTTGCAAGTTAGAAATGAATCCAATTGTATAGATTGCTTATAGACCAATTTTCAAATCTTTTTTAGTAGATCTATTAGTTTAGTTTCTTGTAATATTCAAACAATCTTGACTTTATTTGTTGTTCAATAAATTTGTAGGGCTCAAGGTAGATGCACACTTTAGAATTTCTAACTAAAATAATGTTTATTATAATATTCTCCATTGTTCTAAATTGATTGTCATATTTTCTTTTTCAAAAAATCAATTTAGCTTATTTTTTAAGTAAACTCGATTAGATCAACTCAATATTTTATATTTAAAATTTCGATATTTAAAAATTATAGTATAAGTTATAGTGAAATTAAAGTTGCATGTCAGTCAAAATCTACCTCATTTAATTCTCTGAAACATGATCACTGTTAAATGTATAAGTTTTTCATTTAAAATATTTTGTTTATCATCTAATTTAGGTATCTTTAGACTTTAGTGACTATTTTATGTTTTTTTTTATAAAAAAAATAAATCCAAGTACAGAAAAAAATAGTTTTTAAACTTTTGAAGACTTATTTGAAGGGGTGGGGTGCAGGATATATAGAATGGCTTTGCCAGAATAATTAAATATTTTATTTTCTTATAATAATTTAATAAAAGTATTTTATAAGTTCGATGAAGCTTGACTTTGTCTTGGTTTAATTTGTTGGTCTCGAGGTATGCATATAAAGATGATTGCTTGTATTTCTGATCTAATTTTCCTCCACAACTTGTGCAAGTGATATTGATGTATTCTTAATTAAATTATGATCATGTAGTCAATGTATTTTAATTTTGAAAAGGGGGTCCAAAGAAAGAGTTTTCTTATACATTAGAGTTGTTTGGTGTGAGCCGGTGAGGTACAAGGTATAATAATTTTAGGAATAAAATGTAAGATTAGTTTATTATGTGTTTGGTTAGAGGCTTAGAGGTATTGCGCAATTCTGATATTATTTATCGCAATATTTATAGCTTAGTGATGGGATAAATTATCTCGTATACATGTGAAGTAACTTATCCAGGGACAATTAATTTTGAGATAATTCGTTCCCAACAAAACGACCTTCTTGAAGAAAAAAATTAAATTTTTTTATGGTTGACTTGTTGGTTAGAGTTATGCAGATATTTTATATTAATATATAAATTATTTATATATTGATTAGATATATAAGGTTTATTTTTTCAAATGAACTCCCTTTAGATATCATACAAAGAATAATTAACTCAAAACTAATAAAGGAGATCCACAACTTAAATTAAGACGCATGAAAATCGAGACTATCTCGACTCCTTTCTAGGTATTATGACAATTGCTACCTATTGATTTTCACTATTGACACTTTTTTCAACGAGTTTAAATTTACCTTCGCAAATAAGAAATTATACACCTATAAGTAAATCATCAAGCTTGCGATTGTGTCGCTCTGCTTTTCAATCGATATACAGCTAAAGAGGCCGATCACACAATTTCTTAATCGGTGCCTTTCAAGAGGAAATGATTGATCAATGCTCAAAACAAATAAGTTAACTGAATTTATATCGGTGTGTAACTCGCGAAAATATATATATTAGAAGATGGAAAAATCACACCATATACACATTTAAGAGACAATATTACGAGTTTTAAACCTATTCTTAAAAAATTCTTACTTATAACAGTGTAATTACGGGTTATAACATATCAATTAAATTTAACTTTATTTAAAAATCAATTAAAATATACTTTATTAAATGATTAGTCTTTTTATATTTTTATATTATTAATTATTTAATTATATTGATTGCAGTTCCTTTTATATAATTAATAGGTAAGAGAAATAATATTAATGACAGAAAATCAATTTGTAATTATCTATTACCCCTTTTAAGGGATTTTTTAACTTATTCAAATAACTTTTATTTATTAATGACTATTGGGGCCTTTAATTTATTTTTAAAAAAATTTTTATCACTGTACATTTTAACATGTATTTTTCTCTCTCTTTAATCTATTTTTTTTGTTTTTCTTGATGTTTTTTTTATTTTAAATTTTGATATTGTTTTTTTTAATCTGTTTTTTTAGAATTAAGAATTCTATATTTTGAAAATTTGATTTTGTTTTTTATTTTAATTAATCTAAAACTTGATTTCTTGAGGAAAAAAAACCGTTTTACTTAAGTTTTGAACTTGTTTTTGGTGTGTTTTTCTATATCTAAAATACTGTTTTGTTGGTGAAATAAATATATTTAATTCTGAAATTTGTTGATATATATAGATAATATGAGATCATAAAATCTTTAATAAGGATTTCTTAAGTTTTAGCTTAAATATGATAAAAAAAAAATCACATTTGAACACGGAATATAAATTGAAGAGAGAGGAAAATATAGAACTTGTATTAATTAATGCTGTTTAGACTTTTAATTACATGTTTTGATTTTTGGGTGATGTATATTTCTTTTGCTACAATTTCTAACAACAATATATAATTTGCATTGTTTTACAACCAGATTTATTCTTCCCGGATTTATACCCGTTGGATACTAATTTTATACATTTTTATTTTTTGTCTTTGTTCTAAAATTTCAAGTTGGATACCAAGTGTATATAAATTGGATAAAGGGTAAAGGGTGAAATATGCCCCTAAACTATTCGAAAAGGTCTAGATATACCCTCCGTTTAAAGTTTGGCTCACCATGCCCTCGCCATCCAACTTTTGGTCTAAATATGCCCTTATGGGCATTAGTTAGCCTGCTGTACATATCCAGCCCATTTTTCATTTCTTTAAATGCCACATGGAATTGCCATGTCATTTTGACTTTACCACATGACATTTCTATGAAAAATGGAAAGGGATTAATTATACCCCTAAAAAATTCGAACCATAAACAACTAATCCAATCCATAAATCAACCCCCCCTTTTAAATAAACTACCCGACCCATTTTCAACTTTTTATTTTTTTCGGTAAATCCCAAAAATTAGTAATTGATTAATAAAAAACAAGAAAAATATGAAAAAAATATAAAATTAATGCCAAAAATTCACAAATAAATATTGTAACCTTAAATTCAACAATTTCAACAATTTTTTAAATTTTTTATTTTTTTCGGTAAATCCCGAAAATGAGTAATTGATATGAAAAAAATATAAAATTAACGCCAAATCACAAATAAATATAGTAACCTTAAGTTCAAAAATTTCAGCAATTTTTTTTAATTTTTATTTTTTTTAATAAATTACTCATTATCAAAATTTGCCGAAAAAAATAAAAATTAAAAAAAATTGTTGAAATTTTTGAATTAAGGTTACTATATTTGTTTGTGATTTTTTGGGGTTAATTTTATATTTTTTTCATATTTTTTATTAATCAATTTCTCATTTTCGGGATTTACCCAAAAAAAATAAATATTTAAAAAAATTGTTGAAATTGTTGAATTTAAGGTTACAATATTTATTTGTGATTTTTTAGCGTTAATTTTATATTCTTTTCATATTTTTCCTATTAACTCGTGTCATGAATCCTCAAGATTTTGCCCTTTCCTTTTGCAAAGCTTTAACACGTTCACAATCTATCACATATGCATTATTCATAAGTAAATGAATCTATAGACATCCATTGAGCTATACCTCTATCCCGAACCCCAAAACTTATTCGAACTTCACGAATGTTACCATCTTATTCCCCTTGAAAATTCGCACTTTTTAAATATATTATCGACTTAACCATGATGGTCACTCTTGGACCAATTAACCAGTACTATTGGTAAACAATTGTGAACACCACTAGAATATTTTAAGACACAAAATATGCTACAAATTTAACTAAGTGATACAGTGATCCTGAACCAAAGCAACAAACAACATTTGTACTATTCACTACGCAACACCTTACATCCACTCACCTATCATTAACTCAAAATGATATATACATCTCATCCAACCTAATGACACCAAACTAACACCCATGATATATAATGAAATTCCTAAATTTTTGGTGCCATCTAATATGTCAAGTCTCATATTCCTAGATTTTAAGCCTAGAGTTATATCTTAATTCCACTAAATAACATACTCTAATAGTGTTCATATATATCCATTATGCTTAATAATTAATAGTGACAAGAATAGCAACAGAAACTAACAAAAATTTAACAAAAGCTCCAACTTCCAAGCCTTCATAATTACTATACTTTAGTTCCTTTTTAAATGAATTACCACTTAAAATCATGAGTCAATCATTACCGTAATGATTACTCTCTCCTAATTAACAATTAATTTATCCTACCAAATAAACCATCCTACAGTATAGTGTCAAGTTTCCAAAATTTGCTTTCCTTAACTTTATTTATTATTTATGTTCCAGCCGAAATCTAATCAACACAATTCTATATCCATTACTTGATGGTTGAGATTATGCGATGATTCTCTTCGTCGTGTGCAGATAGAAGTTTTAGTGGGTTGTGGAGGTGACAAAGAATTATTAACATGGGCCAAATTACTTGGGTATTAATTGAATTATTTTGGCCCACTAACTAATAACTATAATACTTATTAAATAAAAATTCATCAATTAGATACTCGTAATTACTGAATAGTTTAAAATACCTCTTTAAATTTTTTTCTGGAAGAGTCAAAATAGTCCTAGTTCTCAAAATGACCTAGCGGGTCGTTACACATTTGAAAAACACTGAATACACAAATGATTAACTAGCACACATAATAAATATTCTGAAATTATAATTCATTAACTTAAAAGACAAAATAAATCAAAACATGAGTTTGCCACAATAAAACAACCAAATAAAAATAAAAATAAATTATGTCTTTTTTTCAGAAGGGTAATTTGAACATGTCTTCTTATTGTGTTCCTCCCGATGACATGTATTGCACGTAATCTTAGACCTCTTGAATTTCACATCAGCAAACCATTTACAAGTTGTGGTCTCCCTACAGTTCTTTTTTAACCAGGAGACAATAATTTCTGCTCCGACACTTTTTGAATTGCATATCATCATAAATTATTGTGTCAATATTATATCATACAAAAGTACAAATAACTTTTATACATATGTTATATCAATATACAAGTTTCATACCATTTTTATGATTACAAAATTCATACAAAAGTAAAAATACATATGTTATTTTAAAACAATTTCATATGTTATTACAGAATACAAAAGTAAAAACAAATATGTTATATCAGTTTACAAATTTCATACAATTCTTATTAACACATTTCTTACCTATTTCATGCCAAAAGTTATCAATTATTCATACCAGGATCATGTCACTAGAATACCAAAATAATTCCAAAAATATTAATTGTCATTTCTTTAATAAACAGTATACCAAATTCATTACATTACTATTCTCAAAATTCATTACAATATAATGCCAAAAAAAAAATCCAATCAAACCAACAATCGTACCAAAACACTATCGATTGTCATACATGCTTGGTAGTATAAGTATACAAATTTCAAAAAAAAAAAAATCTATTTTTTAACCAAAAATATACCAAAAAAAAAATGCGTCAGACACATAATGAACAAATTCAATGTTCATACCAAAATATAACATTACACATTTTTATAAAAACGCCATAATTCAAATTATTATACAAATTTGAAATCAGTATATAAATTTCATATAATTATTATGCCCCCAAAATTATACCTATTTCATGACATAAGTTGTCACTTTTTCACAGCAGAATCATTCCACTATAATACCAAAATAATATCACTTTTAACTATTAATTGTCATTTATTAGACAAATAGTACATGAAATTCATTCAAATATAATTCTAAAATCGTACCTACATGGTATAACCAATATACCAAATTCAAATAAATTTTATGTAATTTTTTAACCAGAAACATACAAAAAATGAATGTTCAAACAAAAATCTATACTAATTTCAAACAAATTTTATGTAATTTCAAAAGTGAATATTCATACCAAAAACGCCATAATTAAAACTATTATTCACAAACAAAATCTGAATTTTTTTTCCAGAATCACTGTTCATAATATTTTTTAACGTTTGGTTTGTATTACAATACAAATAAAAAAACACAAAGAACACTAACCTGAAGGATCCCATCTACCACCATGTTTTATTAATACTACTAAGAAGCCGTCCAAAAAATAAAGATTATTGAATAAAAACGAATATGAATTAGATGAGAGTGACAAGATTTCTGGAAAAAAATTGAAGAGAGAGAAATGTGGAAGAAAATGGATGAAATCGAAATTTTTAATTAATTTGAATAAATTAGAGTGAAATAAGGAGACTAAATATTCTTAATTAGTTCGAATTTCCTTAATTTATGCTAACTTGTAATTATCTTCAATCAATTCAAATTTAATTAACACACTTATTTCTGTTTTTTTACTTTTTTTTTCAGAAACAAATTATTTTATTTTTTCAAAACAAATTTTTACAATTATTTAAAAAAACTTTTTTTTTAAAGAAACTGTTATAACCTGAAATTTTTTATTGTTACAACTTGAAAGTTTAATTCTACTGCTATAACTTGAAAATATTAGTCTAATATATGTCATATATGAATTTTTCAATTTGAGGATTCTTATTTGAAAGGCTGTCTAATCATGGGCCCAAACCCATTTCAATAGCCCAAAATCTTTGATTTGAGTTTGGCCCATATTTTAGTTTTGCATTTTAATTGGGCTTTGCATTTGTTATTTTTCATTACAGTTTTCTAGTTTGCAGAAACTGTTATAATGAACTTATCTAATAGGTATTAGCGAATTTGTCTGCGCTTAGCATAATTATATAATTATAAGGGAAAATTGTATATAATAGCAAACTATTAATTCAAATTAAATGTTATAAGTATAGTTTGATTTTATTGTACCTCATAGCAAACTGTTGCTATTTCACCTCTCTCCTGGTGAATCTCGCTCACCACTCTCGTTCTCTCCCTCGCCTCTCTCGTTTTTTATACAAACGCAAGTGTATAAAGTGCGTTTGTGTTTGTATAAAGTGAGAGAAAATTGTATATATACATATATTTTCGTTCCCCTCTCTCCCCTCTCCCAGATCTCGCTCGCCACTCTCCCAAATCTCGCTCTCTCACTCGCCTCTCTCACTTTATACAAAAAACGCAAATTGTATAAAATGCGTTTGTGTTTGCATAAAGCGAGAGAAAATTATATATATACATATATTTCCGTTCTCCTCTCTCCCCTCTCCCAGATCTCGCTCGCCACTCTCCCATATCTAGTTCGTCACTCTCCTAGATCTCGCTCTCTCACTCGCCTCTCTCACTTTATACAAAAAATGCAAATTGTATAAAATGCGTTTGTGTTTGTATAAAGCGAGAGAAAATTGTATATATTCATATATTTTCGTTCTCCTCTCTCCTCTCTCCCAGATCTCGCTCTCTTACTCATCTCTCTCACTTTATACAAAAATGCAAATGTATAAAATGCGTGAAAATACTATGTATACATATATTTTCGTTCCCCTCTCTCCCCTCTCCCAGATCTCGCTCGCTCACTCGCCTCTCTCACTTTATACAATTGATCTTTTTGTATATGTATATCAAAGCAGATTATACAACTGTTTTTTTTGTATATGTATAGTAAAATATACATATTTATGTTTGCTATGGAGCGCAATTATGCAAATTTTGCTATAACATACAAATATGAATTTTGTGTTTGTTATATATGTGAAAGTTGCTCTAATTATAAAGACGATAAGATATCAATAAATTTATCAAATATAATATAAATAAAAGAGGTATTTGCGATCTCATTCTTTCTTTATATATATAAAGTTGATTTCATAGAGGAGTCGTTTGGTATTTAATAGTTAGTAGATTTAGTTCTAACAGAGTCATAAATTACTACTTTGAACATTGAAGTATTAACTAACGACAATATAACTCTAGCTCGAAACAATGTTTACTAGATTTAGCTTGAAGTAATTTGATAATAAAAATTTGTTCGTATCAGATATTTTTACTAATTTATCTTATAATCATATTTCTCAAATAACGTATTTCACCCATTAGTTAGGCCTCTTATTTTGCGTCGACCAAGAATGAACACTCAATCTTTTTTTCATTACTATTCCATTATAAATTGCACGTTTACCACCTTATTTTTAACTTTATATAATTTGGTCAATGCATTTTTATCATATACGTGCCAAGTCCAAGGATAATAAAATAATTATTTTTCCATTATAATTTTGGTCAACGTCTATCATAAGTGCTAGCTCTACAAGGATAATATATAATTTAATTTAATGTTTGCAATATTAATTATTTAATAATAGGAATAAAATAAATATAAAATAATAAATTATTTTTTTATTTAATTTTTTTATTGTGAACAAATAAAAATAAAATATCTATTTTAAATATAACGGACAAATAAAACCGGACGGAGAGAGTACATGTAAATGAGGCACCAATCCATTTATCTTATCTCAAACTATAGCCACACAAACACTTCAAAGCACAAACCTAACGTTTATAGTTATGGGTTCCCACTAAAAAGTAATCGGCGCACAAAATATTCAGTGTTCACGTATAATTTAAAAATTGATACAGATTCAAAATTAAAAAGTTTATGAATTTTTATAGTTAATAGTCTTGAGATAATATTATAATAATAATTAAATTTAATATATATAACAAAAAATATTTTCTAGAATTTGAGTAAAAACTATTATATATTGAATTCACATAAACTCACGATAAGTAGACCTCTAGATATGTCCCTGTTAAGTAATTAAGTTTAGTGGGAACATAACCAATAAATTTACAATTTAATTTAATTCATGCATGTGAGATTTGATTTGAAAAAGTTTTTACGTAGGTGCAATGTATAACTAGAAAATGATTTTTTTTTAAAAATAAAAAATTACATACATCTAATAAAAAATATATATGGACAATTTTCAGTCAAACTTGAAGTGCTTAAAAATCCCAACAAAATTTAAACTTAGTCTCTTATATCTGTCCTTTATTGTACTATGAAATTTTATTTTTAGATTTATTTTTCTAAGTCTTATTATAGTTATAAGTTGTTTTTTATGCTTCGATTTATCGTATTATTTGACTACTGTTACTGTTTTGATATTTTCTTTACTATTATTTATGTTTACTTTGTTTATATTTTTTTTAAACTATTTTAATATCGGCTGCTTGAACCATGGATCTTTCAAAAATTATATTTTTACGTCTACACGAAATAGAGAAAAAATTTGCGTACATTCTATTCTTTTCAAACTTTACATATGAAATTACGTACACTGATATATTATTTATTTATATTTATACGTCTTCCGGCTGCTTATAGGGATGTACAAAATAACCAATTAATTATAAATAATTTAAAACAATAAAGTTGCAAAAAACTTTATATATATATATTCATTTGAGTGGTGCAAATAATTTTTCATCCATCCCTTGCACGTGATCACTAACTAATTATACTTTTTCTTCTTTCCATTTATTTATTAAAAAAAAAACTAATGAATGACAAATTGAATAATGTTTTGATTGGAAAAGCCATCACGCCCTAATTTAAAATGTCAACTCATGCATGAATCATGATCATAGTGGAAGAATAAAACTATTTCTCAATTAGTCTTACATATGTCACCATACAAATTATTATTGTCTTTTATATAAATTTAAGATAAAATAAACTCTAAAAAATCCAAAATTGAAATTCAAAATCCACAAATAAATCAATTATGATAATGAAATAACAGTGTTTACATAAAATTGATCTTACTAATGCTATTCTATATAAGCAGATCATGATAACGTTAAGGTCATCAGAAAATTATAAGGTATATATTATATATAAAAAAAAATTAATGTTCATTGATTTGGCTTAAATTTGTGTGTTACGTTTGCATTTAGAAATATTCATTGATACATTTAATAGTACATGTTACTTTTTCTCGAGTTTCTTATAGTAAAATAATAAAATTTGAAAATCATGTAAAACACATGTTTAAACCATTAACTCTTATCTTAGGCTGAGTGGACATCCACTAAAATAATTGGTGGAAACCCTACTCACCCATCAATTTTCCAAGTCAATGACTTTTTTTTGTCATATATTTAACTTAAAAAAAAATCATGTATGTATATGTATATCTATATATATCTATCTTGAAAAACTAATAGAAATTAACATTTAATTAATACTCTATTTGTCCCTAATTACTTATCCATTTTTTAATTGACACACCTATTAAGAAAACAATTATTGACATAGCGAGTTTACCAATTTACCCTTATTAATTATGAAGTGGGTGAATTAAAAACATAAGATTTTCAAAAAGTTTTACATTTTGTCAAAGTAATTAATTGAGGGTATAATGGGTAACTTTTTTTTGTCATTTCTTGATTTGTCAAAATGGACAAGTAATTAGGGACAACTAAAAAATGAAAAGTGGACAAGTAATTAGGGACGGGGGAGTAGTACACCAATGAGGAGAATAAGAGTGTCCTTATACTGCTGGTACAAGCCAAAACACTACCCTCGAGACCATGGTTTGATTTCCAGCTAGAGCCCTATTTCGTATTGTTCAATCCATTAGTGACCAATTGAATACTACATTATATGTAAGTAGTTCTTACTTCTTACTGGTAAGCCTAACAAAAGGGTTAGGTCAACCTGCATCCTGCCCAATTCGAGTTGGAAAAAACTCATACCATAATCGTTCAATTGGGCTGGAGAGAAGGGCTTGAGCTTCACTTTTCCTAGTCAATTTGAAACCATTTTATCGGGCCGGAGAGAAGAAGCTTTTCTCGAGTTTCACTTTTACTTATCTATTATATTAAATCAGACAGACCAAAACACATGTAATTTGAGACTCCAAAAGTAACTTAGAAAGCGCAGCCAAAATGGAAATTTGGACAAAAAACACGTCTAACATAGTAGTTGTCACGTCGGCAAGTTGCAACTATCACTTTCTCTCACTAAATATATTATTTGTAATAAATAAAAACACGAGATATACGCATGCATGTGTTTTTATTTATTTTCTAGAGAGAGAAAGTCAAAACACGTTCACACACACTTAGCCCGCGCAAATACACGTTCTACGAAATACGAGTTCGATAAAATTTAATACTTATATATGTGTCGGTTGTGTTGTCGAAAAAATACATTATTTTTAAAATACACTATTAAATAGTGCAGAGATAATAGATCCTACCAAAAATTTGAAATTATTACAGTTATTTCAATCAAAATTCAAATATATTTCGAACCATTTTTTATTAATTAGAAGGAGTATTATATATGATGATGCCTCGAGCTGTAAACAATCTTTTAAAATATTAAAAGCAAACACCCTTTGAAAAGTCATATTCTTCTATTTGCGTGTTGNGATAAAATTTAATACTTATATATAATGGCGGAGCCACATATATTTGAGGGTGTCGGTTGTGTTGTCGAAAAATTACATTATATAGTTAAATAAAAATATTTTTATGTATATATATCACATATTAACATTCCTTAACTTTTAGCGATTTTACTTTTTTATATAATTATATTATTATCCTTTAATTAAAATTCCAACTCTGTCACTATATATAATGTAAATGAAAGGAAAATAAATTTAGAATTCATTAATTACAATTTGAGATCACCGTCTTAAAATCCATAACTTATAAAAATTTATTTTTTGAATTCATCTCTTTGCGCACAATTTAAGAAAGTGAAAGGAACTAATAATTTTTATGGTGATTATATTGTACATATAATTTTAAACATGTCATGTCAGGTAGGAAATTAAATTAAAATATTTACTAAATATAAAAAGTCATATTTTTTAGGGGAAAAGGTGTGGAATATATTTGGATTTTGATCGAAATTGTTGTAACAATTTGAAACTTTGAGCAGGACCTATTACCCCCTTACACTATTTAATAGTGTATTTTAAAGATATATAAGTGCCCAGCTGGACAAGTAAATATTTATAATGATACAATATTTATGATGTCCACGTGAACACCTATACATTTTTAAAATACACTATCAAATAGTGCGGAAATAATAGATCCTACCAAAAATTTGAGATTATTACAGTAATTTTGATCAAAATTCGAATATATTTTGAACCATTTTATATTAATTAGAAGGAGTATTATATATGATGATGCCTCGAGCTGTAAACAATCTTTTAAGATATTAAAAGCAAACACCCTTTGAAAA
Source organism: Solanum stenotomum (assembly GCF_019186545.1). Taxonomy (NCBI): domain Eukaryota; kingdom Viridiplantae; phylum Streptophyta; class Magnoliopsida; order Solanales; family Solanaceae; genus Solanum; species Solanum stenotomum. The sequence continues at coordinate 96,880,732 of NC_064282.1, forward strand.
GTCATATTCTTCTATTTGCGTGTTGACTTTGAAAAGCTCAATCTCCAACTCATATATATAACCACAACCAAATCCTCTATTTTTCAAACTAATTCACTACTCATCTAAAGTCTCAACAAAACTTCACCTACTAAAAAATATTCCTCTTTTTTTTTTTTTGGTCATATTTGCAACTTTCTAATAAGATTGATCTCCTTCTTTGATTAATATT
>NC_064282.1:96881089-96896645 GCF_019186545.1 Solanum stenotomum
AGAATTCTTCACACAAGTTGTTCAAGTCTTGAGGGATGAGATCTCTCAAAAGGCAATGAAAGCATCATTGCAAGTGTTAGTGAACGCGTGTCCATTTGGGAGGAACAGAGTGAAAGCAGCAGAAGCAGGAGCAATTAGGGTTTTGGTTGATCTTCTGCTCGATTCATCTGAGAAAAGGGTTTGTGAATTTATGCTAGTTTTGTTGGATCAAATTTGTCAGAGCGCAGAAGGGAGAGCCGAGCTGTTGAATCATCCAGGAGGATTAGCCATTGTCTCCAAGAAAATACTTAGGGTTTCTAAAGTAGGGAGTGAAAGGGCAATCAAGATCTTACATTCAATCTCAAAGTTTTCATCAACACCAAGTGTTGTTCAAGAGATGTTGAGTTTGGGTGTGGTGGCAAAGCTTTGTTTGGTTCTTCAAGTTGATTGTGGAAGTAAAGGTAAGGAAAGAGCTAGAGAAATTCTCAAATTTCATGCAAAGGCATGGATGAATTCTCCTTGTATACCTAATAATTTATTATCTTCATATCCATTTTAGGAATTAGGATAAAAAGGACAAACAATTGTTAGATAGAAATAGTATACACAAAAAAGAAAATACAGTGTATTGATTTGTGTACATAATTTGTTTACTGAAAAAAAAATAGGAAAATTGAAATGTGGATAAAATTGTCCTTGAAATATAATTGTTCATATACATACATCTTCACCTGCCCTACTATTTTATTTTATGTAGTTTAGGTAATATGTACACTTATTCAAGCTGAGTACTTAAATTCCTAACGAACCATAATTTATTAGACATTTACTTCCTTAGCATCCCTTATTTGACGCTCTTTCTCGTGGCCTACCATTAGAATAATGATATTTAGTTTCAATTTATTTATTTTGTTTGGATTTTGAATGTTGTGATCTTAAATTAAAGATGTGTAGAATATATTAAGATGACTTTTAATCGTGTGATCTGAAATATATCATGCGGAAAGTAAAAATTAAAGAGTTGCCAAAAAAAAGAAAGAAACATTATCTTTTAAACGAATTAAAAAAGAAAAGTAACGGAAAAGGAGCATTAGGGTAGGCGATGACCGATGCATGATGGAAGTTAGCAAGTTGTCGGAAACCGGCACCATCTACCCGATCAAGAATTGTGCTCACCGGGTAAATTCGAAGAAAGAGAATTGAGCTCTATGAGATCGAATATCTTGTTGTTCCTCAGTAGCTCAGTGGTAGAATGACCGGCTGTTAACCGATTGATCGTAGGTTCAAATCCTATTCGATTGATTCCTAATTCTTTAATTCAGAATTATATTTTAAATGTTTAGATTTCACTCGATGAAAGTTAAGGCATTGGATGTCAATTACGCGTTCATCTAGAATTGTGTTGTGGTATAAAATCTCAATGCTAATCATTATTTAAAGAAGAATTACCAAGTGTTTAACATATTTAAAAGAATCAGACCTACACGTGAGACGATCACAATCATACTTCAATATCGAACTTGAGTTTGAGCAAAGCTTATGTTGAGCACACTCTTCATTACTTAGTCATATTATGACTCAATTATGTCCACTTTAACCGTTTAAGCTTTTAAATGAGTTGATCACATCCCTAGCAGTAATGAACATGTGTCAATTACTTAGCAAAGGAGTGTAATGATCCGGTTGGTCATTTTTGAAAATTCACTATTTTACCCTTTCGATATTAGCCCTAAGTCTTCTATCTTTGAGTTTTGAAAGTTATTTTTCAGGCTTTGAGTAAAAGGTTGAGAATTTGTTAAGTTTTGATTTTGGAAAGACTTAAGTGCTTAAAAATGGTTTTTGGTGTCTTTTGGAGTTTCAAGTGTCGGAATAGAATTTGGTCGATTCGATCAGCCCAGGAATGTGGAATCTAATATGAGAGAGTTTTCGGTTTCAGATTCGGAGTCTTTTTGAGGATTTGAGGTTCTAAGTTGTGAATTTGTGAAAATTTTGCCTTTGGGTTGACTTTGGTCAACAATCAAGAGTTGGATGCTTGGATCATAATTCCGAGAGTTCCGTTGGATTCAATGGATGATTTTAGACCTAGGTGAGGTCTTGGTTGATTTTTGTGAGGTCCTGAGCTTGTTTTAGCCTTTGTAGGTGTTGAGTTAGTTTCTTGTGGTTTCCACGGATGTCGGGTCAAGGAGACTTCAGATTCACATTTCGACTTTTCCATGTAGTCTGAAACGTCGAGTATGATCACTTTGTATAAATGGTTTGCCAGTTTATGTGCTCTTAATTTTGTATTAAAAGAGCTTGTTGAATTCTAAATGATACACCTAACCTAATTAAATCGAGTAAAATATCCTTAAGAACAATGTCAATAGGCATGCTTCATCAATAACTTCAAAAAATTTCGAGATTTTCCAATATTTTCCAGTAACTATTAATTTTGATAGTGCTTCAAACTTCAATAACTTTAAATATTTTTCAACAACTATTAATTTTGATGATAATGCTTTGAAAATTTGTGGACATGAGTGCAACAAGTCCGTCAATTGAAAGAAGAAAGCATCAAGTGGTTAAGCTTTGAATATTGTAATAATTAATTGGACTTTAAAATTTAGCCACTTATTTCATGATCCATGAATTCTCCAAACGACTTAGAAAAATAAATGTAAATTTGTGTGAACTTAGTTGACTTTGCTAATTTATTTAATTATATTGGATAATTTGACTTGGAAATTCAATAGTATATACTATGAGCTCATTCCAACTTGTACCATTTGTTTTGTGGCTATTTTAGAAAAGGATGGCTATCTGTCAAACTCAAGTGTTTGTTAGGATCAACTTGTAAGTTAATTACTTCTCCGTCTTAAATTATTTATTGTATTTTTTACGCACTTTTAAAAAAGATAATAACTATAAGAAATTTTGATTATTTTGCTTTTATTTGTATCTTGTGATATAGTCTTTCTATTCATTGAATAAAACCCCATAATAAGTTTTATGTGATTATCTTTAAAAAAAAAAAATACTATCAAGAGTAAAATAAGAAAAAAATTAATAAATTTTATCTTGAGCTTCTAAAGTATTGAATAATTTGAGACAATTACTTTTGAAAATCAATAACAATAACATATCTAATGTAATCCCACAAGTGAGATCTGAAAAAGACAAGATAGAACATGATATACGTAATTAGTCTATCTTTATGGGATAGAAAAAATATTCTAATAGGATTCGAGACAAATTTGTAAGGGAATAAGACAACAAAATGATAAGATACAAATCAAATACAACAACTTATAATAATACACATCGAAATTCATTATTCAAGAAAAATATTATTTGTCAAACACTAAATTTTATATATATATATATATATATATATATATATATATAAGTGTATTTTTTCTCAATATTCTAAGAGAAAAAATGCACACAGTATTATTGACCCTTGTTAAATTCCTCAAGCTAACTATATAAAGACACATTTCTCTGAACTATAAATAACCTGTTGAAAATTTCATGCAAATTTTCACTACTCAAAAATAAATAAATAATAATAATAATAATACGTAAGAAATAAATAAAAAGGCAAGAGAATTGGTAAAGGTCAAAATGGTGAAGAATTAGTAACTTTGTGCAAGTCTTTTATTTTTATTAAAATTCATTATATATTTATAATTATATACTATTGTGTATTAACTTGAGACTATTGTACGAATTTATAAATTTCAAATTTTTAATCCACCTAATATAAATCGCACTTGATAAAGAAAATTAGACAATAACCAAAACCTTCCATCAGCATTAATTTTTATTAAAAATATATTTTACATGGTGTCTGCATTGGAGTCTCGATTAAATATGTATCATGCATTGCAAGTTCTATTTTGAAGGTGAGGCCCTCAACAAGATTTTTTTCATACACAACCCGAGATATCAAATTAATAATGATGGAGAAGTTCCACCATTGTACCACACCTAATATTAATTATATTTCAAATGATTTAACCTTAAAGTTTTCTATATACTCATCATAGATAACATTTTTTTTTATAATCACATCAATTAAATATATAATATATTTTACAATTTCATGTTTAATCAATTAATAACGTGAATAAAAGATTAAAAGTAAGTTGTCCTGTCGGCAGTCTTTATTTACACTAATAAAACACGGGTTTATTGTACATAAAATAAAACTAAATATATATTATTATTATTTTTATTTTATACTTTATAGATAGAAAAAGTCAAAATGTGTTCAATTTTTTTCCTACTTATACATGTAACCTGGCCTGTTTAATTTGCCGTGTTTAATTTTTGACTTTGAAAATCTCTTTCCAATATTCTCAACTTATATATATAACCACAAAAGCTTCAATTTCTTCATCTACTCAAAACAACAAAAAATATTCTCTTGTTCTTGATTTCTCCTTCTTTGATTAATCTTGAAATTTCCCAAAATATACAAATGGAAGAAATTCAAGTACCTCCTTATTTTATTTGTCCGATTTCTCTAGAGATGATGAAAGATCCTGTCACAATCTCAACTGGAATAACATATGATTGAGAAAACATCGAAAAATGGATATTCTCTGCGAAGAACAACACTTGTCCGGCTACGAAGCAGTCTCTTACATGCATAGAGTTGACCCCAAATGTCACTCTTCGGAGATTTATCCAATCGTGGTGTACTATCAATGCGTCCCATGGTATTGAAAGGTTCCCTACACCAAAACCTCCTGTTAGCAAACCACAAATAATAAAGCTCCTAAATGAAGCGAAATCGCCTAAGATGCAAATGAAATCTCTCAAGAGACTCAGATCCATAGCTTCTGAGAATGATGCTAACAAACGTTGCATGGAATCCGCGGGGGCAATGGAGTTCTTAGCTTCTATTATTAATAATAATAATTCGAATGAAGTGTTTGAAGAAGAAGATGGTTTCATGAGTACTAAAGACGAAGCGCTTAGCATCCTCTATCAACTCAAATTATCTGAAAATGGATTGAGGTCACTCATCATGAGTGGAAATGGAGAATTCATTGAGTCATTGACACGTGTCATGCAACATGGGAGCTACGAGTCTAGGGCTTACGCGGTTATGTTAATGAAAGACATGTTCGAAGTATCCACACCAACTCTACTTTTGAGTTTGAAGCTAGAATTCTTCACACAAGTTGTTCAAGTCTTGAGGGATGAGATCTCTCAAAAGGCAATGAAAGCATCATTGCAAGTGTTAGTGAACGCGTGTCCATTTGGGAGGAACAGAGTGAAAGCAGCAGAAGCAGGAGCAATTAGGGTGTTGGTTGATCTTCTGCTCGATTCATCTGAGAAAAGGGTTTGTGAATTTATGCTAGTTTTGTTGGATCAAATTTGTCAGAGCGCAGAAGGGAGAGCCGAACTATTGAATCATCCAGGAGGATTAGCCATTGTCTCCAAGAAAATACTTAGGGTTTCTAAAGTGGGGAGTGAAAGGGCAATCAAGATCTTACATTCAATCTCAAAGTTTTCATCAACACCAAGTGTTGTTCAAGAGATGTTGAGTTTGGGTGTGGTGGCAAAGCTTTGTTTGGTGCTTCAAGTTGATTGTGGAAGTAAAGCTAAGGAAAGGGCTAGAGAAATTCTCAAATTTCATGTTAAGGCATGGAAGGATTCTTCTTGTATACCTAATAATTTACTATCTTCATATCCATTTTAGGAATTAGAATGAAAAAGAGCAAAAATTGCTTAGGTTGAAATAGTATACACAAGAATGAAAATACAGTGTATTGATTTGTGTACATAATTTGTTTACTAAAAAAATTAAAATAGGAAAATTGAAATGTGGACAAAATTGTCCTTGAAATATAATTGTTCATATACATACATCTTCACCTGTCCTACTATTTAATTTTATGTAATATCTTTTCTACTTATTAAATAATATACATAAACACTTGTTCAAGTACTTAAATTCCTAACCAACCATGGATCTATATATGTTAGACTTCCTTACCTTATTTGACGCTCTTTCTCTTGGCCTACCATTAGAATAAATGATATTTAGTTTCAATTTATTTATCTGGTTTTAATTTTTGATTGTTGTAATTCTAAATTAATGATGTGTAGAATGTATTAAGATGACTTTTAATTTTGTCATCTTAAATATATCATGTGAAAAGTAAGAATTAAAGAGTTGCCGAAAAAAGAAAGTAACATTATCTTTTAAACGAACTAAAAAGAAAAGTAACGGAGCAAGAACATTAGGGTAGGCGATACCGATGCATGGTGGAATTTAGTAAGTTGCCGGAAACTGTCACCACCTACCCGAGCAAGAGTTGTGCTCACCGGATAAACCCCAAAAATTAAAGGGAAATTGAACTCTATGAGATTGAATCTCATGTTTTTCCTTAGTAGCTCAGTGATAGAGTGATCGGTTGTTAACCGATTGATCATAGGTTCAAATCCTACTTGGGGAGATTCGATTGATTCCTAATTCTTTAATTCATAATTATATTTTAAATATGTAGATTTCACTTGATGAAAGTTAAGGCATTGGATGTCAATTAGGCGTTCATCTAGAATTGTATAAAATCTCATTGTTGCTCATTATTTAAAGAAGAATCAACAAGTGCTTAAGATATTTAAAAGAATCAGACCTACACGTGAAACGAACTAGAGTTTGAGCAAAGCTTATGTTGAGCACATTCGTCATTACTTAGTCATATTATTACTCAATTGCGCCCACTTTAATCGTTTAAGCTTTTAAATGAGTTGGTCGCACACTTTAATAGTAGTAAATTTGTGTTAGATACCTAGTAAAAGAGTAAGAAGAAGTATCAATATTTTGTTACACAAATAACATAAAAAAATATGATGCAATGAATAAAATCTCTCCATTTTAACCATCAGAGTCGCAGAACATTTAAACCCTAGAATGTTTCTCCCTTAAATAGGTTCATCACGATTCCTGACACAAATTTAAATTAATCAAGTCAATAATTCAATTTAAGACTAATATACATAGTCAAAATTCTAAAACTAGTGTCTCTCAGCAGCACACAATAATAGGAATTGAGTGTAATTAATTGGACTTTAATCTTAGCCACTTATTTTATGATAAAACTCAAATTTTTAGACGACTTTTGTATATGTATGTGAATTATTTGTCACATTTGTTTTTTGAAATTTAATCTACATAAACTATGATCAACATTTATTTTATCATATGAATATGGAAAGAATTAAATCTTATAGTAATACTTTATTGTCTTGTTATTAAATAATGCGATTCAATAGAATATAATCTAACTATTGTTGAAAAATGTATTTTTAATATCTCAAAAATATGATTATGTCTTTAAAATACTTTTAATTAACATTTATATATATATGGCCTTCATTATAATAAATTGACCGTTGGCAAAACTTTATAATTTCCTACCTTAAATAGCATTGTTGACTGTTTTCTAACGTTAATTTGCAATTAAACAGAACATATATTTGGATATTATTCTTATTCATTAGTAAAGATTTTTCTTAATTTGCTATAATAATCTTTTTGCCGTTGAAGGTTCTGACTACTTTTATTGTATATATGAGATTTTTCTTTATAAAAAGTTTTTTCCTTTTACAGTAAAGAAGATACAAAACATTAAAAAAAAAAAAACTTATTCTCCCTTTTTTTTGTTGGGTTATAATCTACTTTAATAAAAAATTTTGTCCGCTTCTGTTTCTGTGTTCCTAGTTTTATATTAGAAGAGTTTGTTGAATTCTGGAGGATACACTTAAATCAGGTGAAATATTCTTAAAGCCGGTGTTAATAGGTATGCCTCAATAGCTTCGAGAATTCCGTCGTTTTTCAATATTTTCCAATAACTATTAATTTCACTAATGCTTCAAGCTTCGAGAATTTCCAATATTTCCCAATAACTATTAATTTCGATAATGCTTCAAGCTTCGAAAATTTCCATGATATTTCAACATTTTCTGATAATTATTAATTTTGATAATGCTTCAAACTTCGAGAATTTTCATGATTTTTCAATATTTTTCAATAACTATAAATTTCGATAATGCTTTGAAAATTTGTGGACATGAGTGCAACAAGTCCGTCAATTGAAAGAAGAAAACATCAAGTGGTTAAGCTTTGAATATTGTAATAATTAATTGGACTTTAAAATTTAGCCACTTATTTCATGATCCATGAATTCTCCAAACGACTTTAGAAAAATAAATGTAAATTTGTGTGAACTTAGTTGACTTTGCTAATTTATTGAATTCATCATTAATTATATTGGATAATTTGACTTGGATATTCAATAGTATATACTATGAGCTCATTTCAACTTGTACAATTTGTTTTGTGGCTATTTTAGAAAAAGATGGCTACTGTCAAACTCAAGTGTTTGTTAGGATCAACTTGTAAGTTAATTACTACTCCGTCTTAAATTATTTATTGTATTTTTTACGCACTTTTAAAAAAGATAATAACTATAAGAAATTTTGATTATTTTACTTTTATTATTTATATCTTGTGATATAGTCTTTCTATTCATTGAATAAAACCCCATAAAAAGTTTTATGTGATTATCTTTAAAAAAAAATACTATCATGAGTAAAATAAGAAAAAGATTAATTTATTTTATCTTGAACTTCTAAAATATTGAATAATTTGAGACAAATACTTTTGAAAATCAATAACAATAACATACCTAATGTAATCTCACAAGTAAAATCTGAAAAAGAACACGATCGAATATGATATACGTAATTAGTCTATATATCTTTGTGGGATACAAAAATTATTCTAATAGGATTTGAGACAAATTTGTAAGGGAATAAGACAACAAAATGATAAGATACAAATCAAATACAATAACCTATAATACACGTCAAAATTCATCATTCAAGAAAAACAATGTTTGTATATATATATTAAATATAAATGTATTTTTCTCAATATTCCGAGAGAAAAAATGCACACAATATTATTGACCCTTGTTAAATTCCTCAAGCTAACTACGTAAAGACACATTTCTCTGTAACAAATGATGTTTTATTATAAATTAATTATTTTTTATAATAACATTTTATTATAATAATAGAAATATGACACCGTTAAAAAAAAGGTTGATTGCCACCGAAATGTATCGCCTAATGATCAATAAAGTAATTAAGTTAAGCACTATGAGGTTTCATCAAATTCAAATTTCAGCAGAAACAAAGTATTAGGTGATTTCTTTTCATCTGTTGATGATAGAAGNTAAGACACCATTTAAAAAAAGGTTGATTGCCACCCAAATGTATTGTCTAATGATCAATAAAGTAATTAAGTTAAGCACTATGAGGTTTCATCAAATTCAAATTTCAGCAGAAACAAAGTATTAGGTGATTTCTTTTCATCTGTTGATGATAGAAGATAACATGTATTCTATAAAATTAATCGAGATGTGTGTAAGCTGACTTGAATACCACGATTATAATAAAATAAAAACAGTTTGACTTGAATGCTTCAATTAGTACCTGTTCTTAACTGCCAACTAGTGCAACATGAAATAAAAATAACCTATTGAAAATTTCTTTGAAATTTTGAGTACTCAAAAGAAAATTTCAATTAAAACCTGGTCTTAACTACCAACTGCAACATGAACTATAAATAACCTGTTGAAAATTTCATGCAAATTTTCACTACTAAAAAAATAATAATAATAATAATACGTAAGAAATAAATAAAAAGACAAGAGAATTGGTAAAGGTCAAAATGGTGAAGAATTAGTAACTTTGTGCAAGTCTTTTATTTTTATTAAAATTCATTAAATATTTATAATTATATAATTATGAACTAAGATACTATTGTGTATTAACTTGAGACTATTGTAGAAATCTATAAATTTCAAATTTTTAATCCACCTAATATAAATCTCACTTGATAAAGAAAATTAGACAATAACCAAAACCATCCATCAGCATTAATTTTTATTTAAAATATATTTTATATATTTAAAATGATTGTTTTGGTTTTACATTCGGTGCATGGTGTGTGTATTGGATCCCCAATTAAATATGTATCATGCATTGCAAATTCCATTTTGGGGTGGAGCTCTCAACAAAATTTTCTTCATATCCAAGGCTTGAACCCGATATATCAAATTATAATCACATAAATTAACTATATAATATATTTTACAATTTCATGTTTAATCAAATTAATAACGTGAATAAAAGATTAAAAGTAAGTTGTCCTGTCGGCAGTCTTTATTTACACTAATAAAACACGAGTTTATTATACATAAAACTAAATATATATTATTATTATTATTATTGTTCTTATTATATAGAAAAAGTCAAAATGTGTTCACCTTTTTTCCTACGTATACATGTAACTTGGCCTATTTAATTTGCCGTGTTTAATTTTGACTTTGAAAATCTCTTTCCAATATTCTCAACTAATATATATAACCACAAAAGCTTCAATTTCTTCATCTACTCAAAATAACAAAAAATATTCTCTTGTTCTTGATTTCTCCTTCTTTGATTAATCTTGAAATTTTCCAAAATATACAAATGGAAGAAATTCAAGTACCTCCTTATTTTATTTGTCCTATTTCTCTAGAGATGATGAAAGATCCTGTCACGATCTCAACTGGAATAACATATGATCGAGAAAACATCGAAAAATGGATATTCTCTGCGAAGAACAACACTTGTCCGGCTACGAAGCAGTCTCTTACATGCATAGAGTTGACCCCAAATGTCACTCTTCGGAGATTTATCCAATCGTGGTGCACTATCAACGCGTCCCATGGTATTGAAAGGTTCCCTACACCAAAACCTCCGGTTAGCAAACCACAAATAATAAAGCTCCTAAAAGAAGCGAAATCACCTAAGATGCAAATGAAATCTCTCAAGAGACTCAGATCCATAGCTTCTGAGAATGATGCTAACAAACGTTGCATGGAATCCGCGGGGGCAATGGAGTTCTTAGCTTCTATTATTAATAATTCGAATGAAATGTTTGAAGAAGAGGGCTTCATGAGTATTAAAGACGAAGCGCTTAGCATCCTCTATCAACTCAAATTATCCGAACAAGGATTGAAGTCACTCATCATGAGTGGAAATGGAGAATTCATTGAGTCATTGACACGTATCATGCAACATGGGAGCTATGAGTCTAGGGCTTACGCGGTTATGCTAATGAAAGACATGTTCGAAGTATCCACACCAACTTTACTTTTGAGTTTGAAGCTAGAATTCTTCACACAAGTTGTTCAAGTCTTGAGGGATGAGATCTCTCAAAAGGCTACAAAAGCATCATTGCAAGTGCTAGTGAACGCGTGCCCATTTGGGAGGAATAGAGTGAAAGCAGCAGAAGCAGGAGCAATTAGGGTTTTGGTTGATCTTCTGCTCAATTCATCTGAAAAAAGGGTTTGTGAATTGATGCTAATTTTGTTGGATCAACTTTGTCAGAGTGCAGAAGGGAGAGCTGAGCTGTTGAATCATCCCGGAGGATTAGCCATTGTGTCCAAGAAAATACTTAGGGTTTCTAAAGTAGGGAGTGAAAGGGCAATCAAGATTTTACATTCAATCTCAAAATTTTCATCAACACCAAGTGTTGTTCAAGAGATGTTGAGTTTGGGTGTGGTGGCAAAGCTTTGTTTGGTGCTTCAAGTTGATTGTGGAAGCAAAGCTAAGGAAAGAGCTAGAGAAATTCTCAAATTTCATGCAAAGGCATGGAGGAATTCTCCTTGTGTACCTAATAATTTATTATCTTCATATCCATTTTAGAAATTAGGATAGAAAGGACAAACATTTATTAGATAGAAATAATAATTGTTTTTTGTGTACATAATTTATTCTTTCCAGAAAATAGAAGGTAAAAAAAAAGGACAAAATTGTCCATATCCATATTCAACATTGTGATTCAATTAAAGTGTTTGAGAGTGTTCAAATAAAATATACTGGCAGATTTAAGAAACTATTGATATATGTTGCCTAATTATTTGTAAATATAGAAATGTATTGTTATAATATAATAAAAGTTTGCAGAAAGAGAATAGAAGGTTAAAATATGAAATTATTCTAGTAATATATATTTAACGGAAAAATTACCTAATACACAACTTATTTTATCATATTCTCTTAAACTTGTCACCATTTAAGAAAATTACAAAAAATTCCTACTCTCCCCTATTGGTCGGATACATCACTTTATGTGATGTATTCGTCAGATACAACCCTTTACGCGATATATCGGTCGGATACATTACTTTACGCGATGTATCGGTCGGATACATTACTTTACGCGATGTATCGATCGGATACATCACTTTACGCGATGTATCGGTCGGATACATCACTTTACGCGATGTATTGATTGGATACATCACTTTACGCGATGTATCAATCGGATACATCACTTTACGCGATATATCGATCGGATACATCCCTTGACGCGACATCGAGTGATGTATTCGAAACCGAGATGCAATGTATTGGGACGTTTTGAGATGTATCCAGATTCCACCAAATTTAAGAGATTTTTATGATTTAAAAAAGTGTATAAATAAAATGTAATATGTTATTAACACTATATAATTTGTGAAAAAATTTCATATTTAATTTTGAATTCCTAACCGACCACCCATATACATTGTACTACATGCATGGAAGGTAGGGTTCCATTATTTTTATATTATAATGTCTCTCATTTTCCTAGCAGCTAGCCATGACTGACTGGACCCTGCCTTATTAAAAGTTAGAAGTACTATTTTTTTTTTTTTTTAAGCAGTACATATTTTTTAATTACGGAATCGAAATTTAAACTTTATGTATTCTAAAGCTTCAAGTAATACAGTTCTAACTTGCCTATCACTTATAAGTTTAAACAAAAATTATCATTTTTAACCTAATACATATTCAGACTCCTAGCTCTGAAGACAACTTTTACCAAGAAAAAAAAGCATATTTGCACAAATACAATGTTTAAATGAAAATTACTATATTCAATTAAATATGTGTTGAATTTCTAGTTTCGCTTCTGATTTTTATGATATGAAGACCATTTTTACTAAGAAAAAAAGAGCATATTATTATTTATGTATTTATTTATTTATTTTATTTCATTTTTGGTTGTCATTTTCCAACTAGCAAAGAAAACTGGCATTGGCTGGATATCTTCCAATCAGTATAATAAAGAGACTGGACCTCAACACATTTAATTCAATTAATTAATGAGACAAAGTCTTCCCTTTTCCTTTATTAAATATAAATAATTATATAGCCGCAATTGTGGAATAGAATTCACAAGTCTCCTCTGGAAATATTTATTTTTTAAAAAAATAATTCATTATTTTGTAGAAAAAAATGTTTGTATTGACGCAATTTTTTATTTTTATTTTGTTATTATACTTTTTTTTTTGTATTGTCCTCATTTGGTTTGATTTTTTGGTTTGGATTGACTAGTTGATGGTGCTGAGCTTATTAATGTGTTTGAGTCGTGTATCTACGTTGTATTTTTTTAATATAATTTACTATATAAAGAAGAAGGTTCCATCAAAACAGTTATTTATTTCAATTCAGAATTACTCATTGCTTTTCTCTCATTCGTTGTTAGGAATATCTAATCTTATGTATCGGCCTATTCCAATGTTTCTCACATAAATCATGGAGTATCTATAATAACAAAGTTCGAAAATTTATATGACATATTCTGAAAGTGTAATTATAAATAAAATAAAATAAAATTTCATAAAACAATGCGATAAAGCGAAACACTCATGCTATGTATATTTGTAGCAAATATACACTACATTTTGTCATTCAAAACTCAAAATACATTTTTGAATTGCTTATAATACATCAAAAAACATCAAATACTGATTCTTTATTACGAATTGAACTAAGAGAAAGTGAAGTAATACTCCGTCAATTCTGGTGTGCTTATTCAAGGACTTCGTACATTACCATTTAAAATTGTGCAAATTGTAAATGTCTTTATGCATTCTCTTATAATCAAAGTAGTAGATGTCAAGATGTATAAAGTTAATCATTAAAAAGAATTTTTATTATTTAAGCATGAAACTTTGTTTGTCACTAATTACTTCCAAAATAGCCAAAATGGTCCAAGTTTAGATGCGTACATATTATTTACTCCATCCAAGGGTTAAATTTATCAAATAATGATGGCTTTAATATATTTGATTAGAAAAGTCAATTAAGTTCATATACAAACATATATACATTAATTTTTCTAAAGTCAGCTGGAAAATATTAAGTTAGGATCATCAAATAATTGGCTAATATTTGAAGTCCAATAAATTGCATTCAAACTTTAACCATTTTTTTTCTCACTCACTCGATGTCCAATATCTATATTAGAGTCCAACTAAATCCAAATTCGCGCCAAAAATTTCCACATTAGGGCAGTGACGTAGCCACATGGTGGTCAAGGTGTCCAATTGGACACCCTTCGTCGGAAAAAAATACCGTATATACAAGTAAAATGATACAGGAAATGATTAAATAATATATTTTGGACACCCTTAACACAACAAACTATTGTAGCCCAGTAGTTTCACCTCCTTGGAATGAGTAGTGCTCGTGTGTTTGAATCTCACTAGTTCTATTTTTTGAAAAGAGCTTTTATTGTGCTATTTCTGAACACTCTTTGTGAAATTCCTGACTTCACCACTGATTACGGGTAATTCCTAACAAAAACGACTCAAACTCGAGACCTCTCCACCATAATCCTTCTTAGTAAACTTTAACCACTTGATGCTTTGTTCTTTCATTTCATGGACTTGTTGCACTCATGTCCACAGATTTTTAGAAACTATTTCAAAGCCTTATATATCAAATTTAATAGCTAAATTATACAATTTTATTGAATCATAATTCTTTTATGACAAGACAAAAAATCTTTATACGCATAAATAATAAACACTAAGTTTCATCACAAATTTTGACTTAGTTTTTTCTTTCTTTCTATTGTTACGATCATAACTACTATCTACATTTCAGAAAATTGTGTATCACAAATAAGAGCTAATAAAGTGTCCATTTTTTATATGTAAATATCAGTAACAATAAAATTTATGGCAAAAGAAAAATTCGCCGACTTTAAAAATCGTGAAATTTATAGTAAAGAAACTTATGTCAACTTTAAAAATAGCGATGATTCAAGTTTATCTGATAGACCTTTATATTAAAAGTTGATTTTATTTTAATAAATTAAAAGAAATTTATTCCGTCTTAAAACTAGATCTAATAGAGTTACAATCTTCATGATTAGATCGTACTCAAATTTTTTCTATATCATTAAAAAAAAGACAAAATAAATAAATAGAAAACTGTAATGACCCGAAAGGTTATTTTGGTAATTTTTCGTGGAAATGACTATTTTGCCCTTTCGGTAGTTGCCCCGAGTCCCATGTTTTGTGGTTGTAAAGTTGGTTTGAGGAAAAGTTGGTAAAAAGTTGAGTTTTTGAGAAGTTGAGTTTTTATGAGTTAAAGTTGGTTAAAAAGTGCTTTTTCGAGTCATTTGGAGTTTCGGGACTCGGATCGGATTTCCGTCGATTCCGGCAGTTTTAGAATGTCGAAACGG
>NC_064282.1:97198693-97348037 GCF_019186545.1 Solanum stenotomum
TTTGACTTAGCTAGAAAAAAAATAAATTAATAAATTGAAACGGAGGAAAATTAAAATAATTTCGGATGATTTTTTTAAAAAAAAGAAAAGGTCAAGTGTCCTCAAAAAAAATTTACTCTCTCTATTTCAATTTATATGACATTATTTTTTTTTAGTAATTTTTTTTTTATATTTTTATATTTGATAACAATTTTAATTTTAAACTTTTTTATTTACTTGAGAAACAATTTAAAACCATAAAAAATTCATTTCCTATTTTTGTAGCGACAAATTCTTTTTTTTCCTCTCAAATTTCATATCGAATCAAATATCGTCAGATAAATTGAGACGAAATGAACCACTAATAAAAGTTTAAAATAGTAAATGCTAAAAGCTAAGTGTCATTATCCATGTAAAAAATTGACAATTGTAAAGTAAGAAACAAAAACCTACTTTTTTTAATTAATAAATAAGAAGCAAATCATAAAAGATACGTGATATAATTCATTAATTAGGTCTCAAAATGACTCCACATGCCAAATGTTGCAAATATAGCCATTTTGACAGCCTAACATGTGCTGTGGCCACTCTAACACGTGGCATATATAATATCACTGAAAAATTGAAAAATTTTCATTTGAAAAAATAAATAAAAGGCACTGTCGAACGGCGGCAGAGTCAGAATTGTCACTAAAATAATTTAATATATAAAGAAGTAAATATATAAAAAAAGTCGAAAGGTTTCAGCATTAATCTATTATATATATGTAAAAAATAGTTTTAACCATATATAAATAATGTAATTTTCCGCTTGAATAAAGTTTGGATGAATCCCTTACCTAGTAGTGTAGCAACATGTAGCGAAAGTTGGAGAGTCAAACACGATTTATCGAAAGATTATATTATATATGTAAAAAAAAATTATGAAGTATATAGGTCAATTATTTTTCATACAAATATACTTCAATAGTGGGATTTTACTGTATAAAATATATTAAATTTTGAATATTCTTACTGAAATTTCTGACCTCGCCCTTTTCTTAGTCCTATCTAGCCTTGCATCTGCCGTTAAAGATTATGATAGAGTAATACATATCGTTTCAGTTAGGGATTTTGAGTTTAAGATATAGATACAAAATCACCTCTTTTTTTAAAAAAAATATTAATCAAATTTCAATATTTAATATAAATATCGAATATCGAATATATATATTTTTTTTAAAAAAAATATATATGTGACCAAATAAATATACAATAATGTCACTAGCCATACTGGGTTTCCATTGTCTGCCACGCAGTGCGGTCTTTGTCACGACTCACCTGTTTTTCCCTCTTTAGGCCGGCACCGCCCCCTCTTTAGGATTTAACGGTGAATCGTTCGTTTTGAAGTCCAATTAATTTAAATTTAAATTTATTTTTTAAAAAATTAATTTAAAATAAAACACTTTTTATTAGACATATGAGGGTTTTCTACCGACATTTATTTTGTAGCTCGAATGATTTATATTCGCGCTGAATAAGTTTAATAAGTGAATAATGTGTTTTTTTTTGGGTCAAATGTGGACTTTATTTTTAGAGGATGTTCGAGTTTTTCATCTTATATTTATTTTGGAGTTTGATTAATTTAAATTTACATTGAGAATATTTAATTTGGGAATAGAGTGTTTTCTACAAAACACGACTTCATTTTTAGAGGGCGTTCGAGTTTTTTCGTCTGACGTCTAATTTAGGGCTTGCCTAACTTGAATTCGACCTGAATTTTTTGAATTTGTGAATATTGTAGAGCGATTTCTATCGTATCATGCAACTTTATTTTCAGAAAATGTTCAAGTTTTTTCGTAAAATATTTAATTTGAAGTTCGATTAATTTAAATTGGTGACATGAGATTTTATTTGGGAATAGAACACTTCTTCTTCCTGTCAAATAATGCGATTTTATTACCAGAGGATGTTTGAAATTGATTTATAATAATTGTTTAAGTTGTTATTTTCCCTACTTTTTAAATGTGTCATTTTATATATTTAAATTTAGTGTTTCAATAGAATGATATTTAATACTAGATAAAGATGGAACAAGTAGAATGAAATTATTATAATATTGAATAGGAAAAATATTATGAGAGTACTCTTGTGTGCCTGAAAGATATGGTATAGTGATGAGACTGATTTATCCTTAATAAAAAATTTTGGTTTGAACTCTGAGTATGAAGAAAATCTTATTAGGAGCATCACTCTCGAATGGGCCCTGTAGACTGTAATGTGCAATTCAAATTTAATCAAAACTCAAATATAAACACTAGACATCGGTGAAAAATCAAAAGAAAAGAAAAAAAAAAGATATATAAAAACAAAATAGAAAAGAAAACATAATAATCTATTAAATGGTATAAAATCAATAATATTATAAGGTAATTTAGTACATTAAGTTTGAAAAAAAAATAGTTTTGCTCATAAGTATTTTTGGAATATTGGTCACTTTTGATTAAAAAAAATATTTTTCAAAATAAATAAATTTTAGAGTTTGACTAAACAAATTACTTATTTAATTATAATATAACAACAATATTAATCTTCGATCGTAAATAAATTAGTATCAGTTATATGAATCCTCATGTCTTAGTTTACCTTATCCTATTGATATTGCAACACATTATTATTTTATTTTGATAGTCTAATTCCCTCTCACTTCTAGATATTATTACCTGTTTCTCTAATATATAATATAATATAAATATTCTCTAAACTTAAATGGATTACTATAAATACATATATACATAAAATACTAGAATATACATTTCCACAATTATGTGATAGATACATATTATTACGTCAAGGGGATCCCTCAATTTTTAATTAGAGACGGAATTTAAAATTTAAATTCAATAGGTTCAAATCTAATATTTATGAAATTTAAGGAAAATTTTACATATATATAGTTCTCATGTCGAAAGTTATATGTTAGATAGATCTATAGTATTCCATTTTTATTCTTAGTTAGATATCTGAAGTTCGAGCTATGAGAATGAGAGATTTTCGGCAAAGAGCATGTTTCCCTTATATGAATTCTATGTTGTGTTAATTTTTTTTTAATCAGGTTGCATTAATTTAAATTAGTCGAGTCAATGAATTTATAATACCTTATGTTTAATGTAATTATTTTACTATAATAATAATAAGATGATCTTATCTTAAAACATTTTTTAATTTTAGAGAACTAAAACCAAGTGGATGAGATTATTTGGGATGACACGTGTCGCCTAGGACAGACTATGTGGTTACCAACGATACCACCCAAGCAAAGACAAGTAGACAAATCTCTTATCACCAAAATAGTCCTTTTGGGGGTCACTTTGTCTAAATCCACCCCACCCCCTACCCCAACCCCAATTTCCTATATGGTATTTGAAGTTCACATTGATCCGATTAAATTTGAATTGCTAACTGCAGAGCTCATTCAGAGTAACACTTTCAATAAAATTTTCTCCATACTCAGAACTCAAACACGATATTTTTGATTAGGGATGAATCAGTTTCACTACTACACGACAACTCATGTCGATAAACCCCACCCTATTATAAGGAAGGGAAAATGCTTATAGCCACTCATACCTCAAACCATAACTTTTTCTTGTTGCTTTTCGAAAATGGCATTTTTACCCTTTTATATAATAAGGTTTTAAAATAGTAATGATTTTTTTCATTATTAATATTAATGATTAATAGTAATATTTCGATATTAGTTGGATTTAGTGAAACGAAAATAACTTCCATTTATAAGTGAGGAAAATATTTTGTTACATATTCTGATAATGAAAATATATTTTGCTAGTTAAACAATAGAATATTACTTTTCATTAAAAAAATTCTATAAAATTTGACTTTTATCGTATCAAACACAAGAGAATATGTTAATGATCGAATATTTTTCTTTACATATTCTAATAATGAAATTTTAATGATAAGAATCGTTTGATCAAATATTATGTATTAAAGAAAGCTTATCGAGAGACATATTATAAGAGAAAATTTTATATTTAATTGGTCGACTAAAAATAATTATATTCATTAAAAATATTTTATTTAATAATTATTATTTTGATGAACAATTATATCTATCAATTTCTTGATAAATAATAATAGAACATCTTTTTCCACAAAGGTATTTATTAGGAGATTAATAATGACAACAATAATGACCATGATCATGATAAAACAAGAAAAGAAAAATGAGAAACTTGCACTTCAATATATTCTTTTTAAGAAGAATCATAATATTGGATAGGCATGCATCATGCATGACATATAAACAAAAATGAACTTTTTTGTTTTTCATCTGATATTTGATATTTGCTTTGAATTGGAGGTTCAATCAATTAATAGAAATTCATATCATTTAATATTAAAGGCAAATTTAATTAAACTCTACCAATTTAATTTTTAAAGTTCTTAATGAGTTCAGACATATTATTTATTATAACTTTGATAAATGTATATACACAATTTTATGCTTCGTATAAAAAATATCGTATTCAAATAAATTCAGTGCTTGAATGTTGCATCCACATCCGTGCTTAAGACCATTTAAAGGTAAAATTATTTCTATATAATCTTTTTTATTTTCAAGATTCAAATTTAATTACCTCTAATTAAGAGCGGAGAAGTCATATTCATCCGACTACAACTCTATATAATAACAAAAATTTCCAAGTCTAAGTGATAATATTCATAAGAAGACACGAATATTGTGCAGTAGACAAAACTGCCTCATTTTGAGTTCAAATCTTAAATATGAAATAATCTTTAGTAGGAAGGCTCTTCCTCATGAATGAGACCCTACACGACACGAATTCAAATACAATAGTCCACCTCCCCCCACCCCTACCCCCACCCCCTACCCCCCAAAAAAACTCCAAAAACTCTTTTGCCCTTGAAGCAAGGTAATATGAGAATGGGACAATTGGCGGCCTATGGGTTATGTATTGACAAATTTCTTTCAATTTCTATTCATTTTTCTCTTTGTCATGTTCTACCGTTTGATTAAAATGGCGGCATTGTGCCTACCCTAATAAGGTTAAATTTCATTAATGCAAAAAAGGAAAAAAATAATTCATAAAATTGACATAATAATAAAATTCAAGAAAAATATTTACCACCATAACCAATTTTGTAAAATATTTATTTATTTTTCATATTCAAAATTTATCAAGAATAAATCCAATGGGACCAACTATGTACTTCGATTCTTTCTCTCATAAATCAAATCTGCAAACTTTAACTATATACAAATTTTTGTTTCAATTTATATGATGGTGCTTAATTTTATATACAAATTTTAAGAAATAAAATTTAAATTTATATAGTCTAAAATGAGTTAGTGATATTTGTATAATTGTATTGCTAATTTATATGACATATTTTTCTAAGAGTGATATTTTTCTATATTCTTTTCTAGATGATTTACTACCACAATTTTTTTTATAGTTTATTTTAGTTTCACCAATTTCAATTTTTTTTTCTTTTTCTCTTCAAAATCGTGTCTAATCAATTACATACTCATATAACTTGAAACGGATGAAGTATTATTTGTGGTAAGAATGTAACATTCTTTTTTTAACCGATTAACTAGAAGACAAATATAGACACATAAAATTGATAGAGGGAGACTTAACACCTTGGACAAGGACATTCTTCCTATATTATTAGAAATGAAAATAAGATGAAACATATCTAATACGAATACACATAAATAGCTAGGCAATATATAGGTGCATCATATTGTACATAAATTTGTACTCAATATGTACTAATAATCGAAAAAAAATAAATTAGTTGGTATAGGAAACATTATATCTATTAAAAATTAAAGTAATGTTGATAATCTATAAATAACAACAACAATATATTCATTCAGTGCAATTTTATAAATAGAGTCTGAAAAATTATCTTCAAAAAATTCTCCGCTCAACTTTTTTTGTTGATAATATTATTATAAAAGAAAAGAAAAGAACAAGACCATTAAATAGTGAAAGTGCTATGACAAACAAGTACCTAATTATCACCAAAGATTTTGAATGGTAACACTTCAATCTTTAATTATTCTAAAATCTTAGATTCGAGTCAATATGAATATTTTCCCTCAAAAATGAAACTTTTTGAATTAGTCGAACTCAAATTAATGAAAAATAAAATAAAACAAAGTATCGTGTAGTAAGAATTTAATCAGTATATATTATTATTGTTATAGAAAAACATTCATATATTATATTATTAGATTATTCGAATGATATTAATATATTATTTACACTGACGATATATAATATAAGAGTGTAAACTCAATAAATATTGGATAATGAAAAGACTCTAAAGTGATGATTTCACAAAAGAAAAGCAATACATACACGTGTATGACAAGGATGATTTGGACTAGACAAATTAAAACTTGATGTTGTTGTTCATGTTTATGAATAATATTTTTTGCATTTATGCCAAGTGTTTTTCCACCGTTGGTGTAACTATGCAAAAATATATTGTTTTTTTGGGGGTGGGGTGGGGTAATGGACAAGGGTATTTATGTCATTTTAGCTTTTCATGTCTTTATTTTTCTAGCTATAAAAGAAAAATGAATTGCACTTTGGACAAGTAAAAGAGTTCTATAAAGAGTTCATAGAACTAATGAAATAATATTTGAGTATTCTCTCCACAACTCTTCTTTTTTATTGTTATTATTATTTGTGCAAAGGTATGATAATATATTGCAACTTTAATTTGTTCATCTTTTTTCCAGCCAAAATTTTCATAACGAAGTTCGTTCATAATGATCAATTATATATACATATAAATTTTTCAATGATGGGAGTTCGAATGAATTCTTTCGATTAAAGAAACTCAAAAAAATGAAAAAATCGTCACGTCTCTTTTATTCTTGAAACTTTATAGTATATAGTTTTGTTGATAGAATTATTGAAAGGTAACATGACATTTTTCTTCCTTTCTAGTATTGTTTCTTTTCCTTCTCCTTTTCTTGTTGTTTTTGATAATTAACTTAGTAAATCTAAAAAAGAAAAAATTATATATATATATAGGAAAATGCTAGTTAATTATATGAGAACTTATATACATACATGTAGATATGCATGGTTTTTTATTGAATAAAATTGACCTTTTTTTTTCTTTTATGTTTTCAATAACATATTGTTATAAGTTGAATTATAATATAATTATTAATATTGCATGCATGTATAATTAACACATTTACCTTTTAATTAAAGGGAAAAAAATATATAATGATGGATAGGCCAAGTACCACAAGTTTACTACGTACAAAGTCAGATCAATTGGTGGAAGCAATTTCAGCAGCAATGGGAGGAGGAACAAAGTCGTCACCGATGAACGGTGACGTGGCGGGAGGAGGAGGAGGGTCGGAGACGTTATCGAGAAAGTCAAGCAAACGGTTAACAGGTGCATCACCAGGGCGGAGTGGCGTAGGATCGAAAAATAACACACACATTAGAAAGTCAAGAAGTGCTCAATTGAAGTTTGACTTAGATGAAGTCACTAGTGGCGCGGCCCTGAGCCGCGCCTCTAGTGCCAGTTTGGGCTTATCATTCTCTTTCACAGGCTTTACAGTGCCCTCAGATGAGATCGCGGATATGAAACCCTTTAGTGATGATGATGATGATATTCGTAAGTACATTTTTATTTTTAGCTTAATTAAATAATGATTCTTTAATTCTTTTTTCCAAGAAAAAAAATAAAAGTTCAAATTTTTGCCAACATTTCTTTAATTTGTGCACCACAAAAAGTTCAATCATTTCGAAAGACATAAATACCCTTGTTAACAAAGAGATTTCTTGGTTATAAATATTCATAACCCTACATGTGTAAGGGTATTTGTGTCAATTCACATATATCCTCTCAACAGGCTGCCACATTACTTTCTTTTAGTTTTCCTTCCTCTTGAGGGCATGTATAGATAATTAAAGCCATCACTAGACAACAACAACAAAAAAAGGACTTACTATAAGTAGTTATATAGCATTTATTAGGAAACAAATAAAAAAATTAATAATGTTCAAGGCTTAAAATAAGACAAATGATTGATTTAAGAAAGGGAAAGTTTTTATTATATATAGAAAAAGGGAAGAAAGAAGTTCAACCTTTTATGAGAAAGGTTTCGGTGAAGTGGTTAGTATTGTTCCGTTCTTAGTTAGACTTTTCAGATTCAAATTCTAAGTATAGAATTGTTCTTATGATTGAAACACTTAATAGGACTTTTCAGCTCAAATTAATTAGTCCGGCCCAAAAGAAGGTATCGAACAATCTAGGAATCGAATTTCGAACCCTAGGTATTAAATTGTCTGTCTTCTTCTGGTATGAGTGTATTATTAGCCTCATCAAAACGAGACTTTTTGCATATACTTTCTTATTCGAGCCTTAGATATAAAATCATCCTGATTATAACTTATGAGCGCTTTATCCTCAAAATAAAATTGAATAATACAAAAATTTGAATTAATCGAGCTCAAAAACAACTAAAAGCCAAAAAGCCATGACCTAGCCTATTTCATGTGCATGGGGTCAATATTAAACACTGGCACACTGACTTTTTTTTTCTAGAGGTCCCTAAAGTAAGAAACTGGTGAAAAGTGGACCCCCTTCTTTTTTTATGGTAGTCATATGAAGGTCCATAGTGAAAAGTTTCTTTCATTACTTTCTTTTATAAATTAAAAAAAAAAAAAACTTTAGGAATAAATTTTAATAGTTTTATCTGAAATCAATAATTGATATTATGTGCAAACACTTTTTTTTTTCAAATTGATTTCAAATATTGACCACTTACTAATTATAGGATAAGTTTGGCCTACAAAAGTTGTCACCCTCCACAATTATCAATAGACACTTGTTCAAATAATGTGTGTTGCCAATTTTGTTGGTTTAAATAGGAAAATTACACTAAAGTAGGTTAGTTTTATGTCTTATCATGGTGCCCACTTTGTGCACATACAAATACTTTTGGTAGAGTTTAGTGGGATATATCATATATAGCAATTATTAAAGCAAAACCCCTCAAAAAAAGTATTTTTACTTTATGGTTTATCATCACACCGTAGAATTTCACTGGGTATATGATTGTTGATGTTGATTTATGATCATACTAATAACTTTGTGTGAGGTGTTTTATTATGTTTTCGATATATTTATATTAGAGCTTGATTAAATATAGATTCATGCTGAAAAGTTTTATATTGAGCTGTATAAAACGCTGATAAAGAAAAGAGACTCTATATCCCGAGTTCGAAGTCGAGACATCGATGAAAAAGTATTTATCATTAATGTTAATATTATGTACTCAGAAGGATTGTCACAATGCTTCATTTTTCGACATGATTTGGTTAATGTATAATAATTAGGAAAATAGTAATTTAATCAACTAATTAAAAACATAGTATAGTATAAAGCCTTGTTACCTTGATCATGGTTTATATTTTGTTATTGATAAATTACTATAGTGACCAAATATTATGACATATTAAAGATCATAAATTTCAATAGTCATTTTTCCTTTCTAAAATTTCATATTGAATAAAACTACGTAACGTTATGAGACGGAGGGAGTATGCTAATAGGAAGTAACGTGCGATAAATTAATCATCATAGTCCTAGATTCATGCTCATAATAAATTATATACCGGGACAAATCTATAACGTAATATGTGAGTTCACGTGAACTCGATAGTTTTTGCTATCTATTGAGAAATCGACTAAATATATGTAAATATTTGAAAATGAGCCGAGTTATGGTTACATTAAGTACTTATTATCTTTGCAAGAACAATAAACTTCAAATTCTGAATTCGCCTCTGGCTATATTTATATATATATTTATGTACTTATTGCAGCTGAAGATATTGAAGCTGGCACAAGAAAAATGAAGATTCAAGCAGAACCTACCTTACCAATATACCTCAAGGTGTGAACCTATGTTATTAAAATTCATAAATAAAACTTTCTTCAATTTTTTGGTTTAGGTATATATAGACGGAAGGGTGATCAGTTGAACGCTCTTTACTGAAAAATTATAGTAATGTATATATATATAGGTCAAATAGTCACTAACCAAAAAAATGGAATAAGTCATGAACTTTGTTGCTAACTTGTCGCTAAACTGCTCGTAGCTAACATAATTTTTTGTTATATAATTTATCGCTAATCCTATTTAGTGTGGAGTTTTGTTGTTTAGCTACAATATTTGTCCGTGGTCGCTAATATCAATTTTTTCTTAGTAGTGTATATTATCGTGAAATTTCTGACATCGCCTGTTGGAAATACGAATTGATTGGGTACTACTATGTATTTGGACAGGCAAAAGGAGGGAGGTTAATGTTACGAAGCGATCCTTTAAATATCAGGTTCAGTCTTGTACAGAATCTCATTGCATGTGGTATTTTTGTACAAGACTTCCCTTCCCCCGTTAAAGGTCGAAAACACATCTGAAGTATACTTTTTCGCCTGAACTATCACTATCTATGTATCCAAACACACTTCAACTATCAGATGTTTCCTTTTTCTTACCTGAACGATGGTGATAGTTCAGGTAGGAAAAGGGAACAATCGATAGTTGTGTATGTTTTAATACATAGATGGTGGTAGTTCAGATAGGAAAAGGAAAGAACTGATAGTTGGAGGTGTGAAACTCGTGAAAAAACGATAGTTTAGGTATGTTTTTGATCGTTACCTCTTTTAACAAACAACAACCCTAGAAAAAGTGTTGCACAAAAAATGTACAACATAATCTAGTATAGTATGCAATTATTTTAAAATCATGGATCCGCCACTGCTCACAGGCTACATACGCGAGGGCGTAAATTTCGATAAAGGTGTTATTTTTGAAATTCTAGTTAATTGTATGACCTTATTGTCAAGTTACTTATTTTGACAAAAATTGTGCAGTTTACTGAGGTATGTTACAAGGTGGTTATCAAAAGTGTAACATCAACTAGAGAGAAGGAAATTTTGACAGGAATAAGTGGTTCTGTAGATCCAGGGGAAGTTTTAGCCATGATGGGACCTTCCGGTAGCGGAAAAACGACGTTGCTCAGCCTGCTTGGAGGGAGGGTGAAAGAGCCAACAGGAGGTTCAATCACTTACAATGAACAACCATATTCAAAGCATTTAAAGAGCAGGTGATTGATTACACTCCAGAGTTCATTAGACGGTTTTTATGTTGTTCAGACTCTTCAAAAATGTCGACTGGTGTGAGGTTGGATCCTACAGAATAAGTGCATTTTTGGAGGACCTGATATAGGTGCGACAACATTTTTGGAGAGTCTGAACAACATATATAGCCGGTATTCACCAAGTGACTATGTTGTTTGGACTCTTCAAAAATGTTGACTAGTATGATGTTGGATCCTCCGGAAGTAGAGCATTTTTGGAGGATTTGACATAGGTGAGACAACATTTTTGGAAAGTCTGAACAACATATATGACTAATATTCATCAAGTGACTATGTTGCTCGGACTCTACAAAATATGTTGACTGGTGCCTGTCGGATCCTCCAGAATATTAGTACATTTTTTTTTGGAGAATCTAACATAGGTGTGACAACATTTTTGGAGAGTCTTGAGCAACATAGCAAACATTCACCAAGCCTATTGGATCCTCTGGGACATAGTGCATTTTTGAACGATTCGAATGATTTTCTTTCACTCGAATGTAACATATGGATGTGAAATCTTTGGCAGGATTGGATTTGTGACTCAAGATGACATACTATTTCCTCACTTGACAGTGAGAGAAACTTTAACGTATGCAGCACGACTACGACTACCAAAGAAACTGACGAAGGAGGAGAAAAAAAAACGAGCCATCGATGTGATATACGAGCTAGGACTAGAGAGGTAAGTTATTGTTTCTATACTTGACAAATTTGTGAAACAATCTTCGTGTGACCAGAGGCAGAATGATAAATTTTGAGTTTATGAGTTCTGAATTCTAAGAAAAAGGTAGATTACTGGATTCAGGATAAATTATTTATACATATTAAGTAAATTTCCGAACATGCATTTCATTTTGTGAAAGCTGAATGAGAAATGTGATGTTTTTACAGATGCCAAGATACAATGATTGGTGGCTCCTTCGTTCGTGGAGTATCAGGAGGAGAAAGAAAACGCGTCTGTATTGGAAATGAGATCATAATCAACCCCTCCTTATTGTTCCTCGATGAACCTACATCCGGTTTGGATTCAACGACAGCTTTAAGGACAGTTGAGATATTACACGATATCGCAGAGGTAAGACTTTCTCTCTGTTTTATCTAAGATTTCGTCATGGCACGAGTCATATGTCCTTACAATTCTGTGGTTATAGGCTGGAAAGACAGTGATCACGACGATCCATCAACCATCTAGTAGACTATTCCACAAGTTTGATAAGTTGATTCTTCTTGGCAAAGGGAGTTTGCTTTATTTTGGGAAGGCATCTGAGGCAATGGACTATTTTTCAACTATAGGATGTACACCTTTGATATCAATGAATCCAGCAGAATTCTTGCTGGATCTTGCGAACGGAAACTTAAACGATGTTTCCGTTCCATCAGAGTTGGAGGACAAAGTACAGATTGGGAATTCAGATACTGAAACAAGGAATGGAAAGCCATCACCAGCAATTGTGCATGAGGTGAATAAATACTGCTACTCTCTCCGTTTTAATTTGTTTATCTTACTTTCCGTTTCAAAAAGAATGTATATGTCTCTTTCCATTTTTTTGGCAACTCTTTCATTCTAACTTTCCACACGTCATGTTTAAGACTGCAACATGAAAGGACATTTTGGTACATTCGATGAGTGCATGTCGGATCCTCCAAAAGTAGTGCATTTTGGATGATCTGATACGAGGGCAGCATCATTTTTGAAGAATCCGAGCAACATACGTTTTTCATCCTCAAGGACATAAGTTCTTTAATCATTTCTGAGAAAAAAAACTCAACCTATCACTTAGCATAAATTTTTAAAAAAATTCTGCTCCTTTTCAACTTTCTGAGTTTTTCGGCCTTATTTGCTCGAACTCTTCAAAAATGTTGGACGGATGCATGTCGTATCCTTGAAAAATAGTGTATTGTTGGAGGATCCGACACAAGTGCAACAACATTTTTGGAGAGTCGTTTACATATAAAAATGCAGACAAGCAGATAGATCACCTCTATGTCTTGGAACACTTACACAACTAGTCATAGAAAGAGCTCAACTATTTTCCAAAACAATATATCAACAACAAATCTGCTTCAATCTACAACAAGTTCAGGTCGACTATATGAATCCTCACTATATTTTCTTTTTGATTTTTAACAGTATCTGGTGGAAGCATACGAAACGCGAGTTGCTGAGAGTGAAAAAAAGAAACTTATGGCTCCCATGATGATTGATGAGGAATTGAAGTCTAAAGTAGTTACCTCAAAGAGAGAATGGGGAGCAAGCTGGTGGACACAATACTCCATATTGTTCTGGAGAGGACTTAAAGAACGACGCCATGATTATTTTAGCTGGTTGAGAATCACTCAAGTTGTTGCAACTGCAGTTATCTTAGGCATGCTCTGGTGGCAATCTGGTGGTGATAGTCCTAAACATATGCAAGAACAGGTATTTGACATATATACACAGTATAATTTTCCGACAAATGGTGTTCAACTGATCATCCTTCAGTGTATGGTTCTAAAGAAGCTAACTGAAACGTTTACGAAACCTTTATAATAATGTACTAGTAGCACATTTGCAACCAATTCTCATATCAGTGGAACTTCATTGCAGGCGGGGCTGCTGTTCTTTATCGCGGTGTTCTGGGGGTTTTTTCCAGTATTCACAGCAATATTCACATTTCCACAAGAAAGGGCAATGCTGAACAAGGAAAGATCTGCTGATATGTACAGATTAAGCGCGTATTTTTTGGCGCGAACCACCAGTGACATCCCCTTGGATCTTATACTGCCAGTACTCTTTATCTTAGTAGTATATTTCATGGCAGGCTTGAAACATGATGTTTGTGCCTTTTTCCTAACCGTCCTCACGACTTTCCTTTGCATCGTAGCAGCTCAGGTATTCCATTTTCTTCAATTCCCACGGAACGTTTAACTCCCTTGCATAAGTAATTTGAATAATAATCATCACTTAATTCATTGTTTCCAGGGATTAGGACTAGCAATAGGGGCTACACTAATGGATTTAAAGAAGGCAACAACTTTGGCATCAGTAACAGTAATGACATTCATGTTAGCTGGTGGATATTTCGTAAAGGTAACAATGCAGTATTCAAATTTATTCGTAGTATTAGCTTTATTCTTGTATTTTCTTGCTTTTGGCATCTGTTTTCAGATATCGCGTTATTTTGTTGTTGTTGTTCCTTGTCTGGATGTTATGTACTGCTTTCCTTATCTGTTAGTCATTTTTTTTCAACTGTCATATTCCCTTCTTTAACAACTACTTTGATTGCTGCACTTGAATAGAGTAGGGGCGGAGCCAGGTATCTGAACCCCTTTTGACGGAAAATTACACTGTTTATACATGGTTAAAATTATATTTGATGTATATATAGTAGATGTTGAACCCCCGTCAACTCTTTTGTGTGTTTACTTCTTCATATTTTGAAACAATAAAAATCCTGGCTCCGCAACTGGAGCTGAAGGTCTTTTGGAAACAACCTCTATACCTCCACGAGGAAGGGATAAGGATTAAGGTCCGCTTACATCCTACTCTCCACAGACCTGGGATTACACTGAGTATATTGTTATTGTATACATGAATGTTTTCATAAAAGTATTATATGCACATTCATGGTTAGATATGTTTACCTGGTTTGCTCGATAGAAGTTAAGGCATCGAGTGTTGGTCAAGTCTTATCTCAGAATCAAGACGCGACAAAAGCATTCTCCTCTTTTTCCCTGCCTTCAAATCAGTCCAATTTCTGATACATGATGTTGAAATGATCTGCAGGAAGTACCAGTATTCATATCATGGCTAAGATACTTATCGTATAACTATCAAACGTACAAGCTCCTACTAAAAGTTCAATACAAGGAGAAAAATGACTGGGTGGATGGGATCAAAGTAGGCAATGGTGTAAGGGAAGTAAGTACATTACTAGCTATGGTGTTTGGCTATCGGCTTCTGGCATACATATCTTTACGGAGAATGAAGCTTCACTCAGGGGCTTAGATGATCGATGATGAAAACGAAGGTTCAATTTCAAAAAGAATAAAGAACTAGTACTATTTGCAGCTTACACTACTGAATACTGATTGTTGTTATAAAGATGAGAGACTCTGTAACAGCTGATATAAGTTGCAGCTAGCACAAGGAAAGAAGAGTTGATTGTAATTTTTCAATGTATTAGAAACTTAGAAGTAGAAATGAAGTGTATGTAAAATGTAGCTTGAGAATTTTTGGTTTCAATTGTAGCTTTTCATGATTGTAACAAGTTTCTCAAGTACAAACTGAGATCCATGAGGTTACTGTTAGAGTGGATTAGAGTCTCACATCGGTTGAAGAATGAATTGGTGACGCCGTTTATTTATATGGACTCGGGAAATCCTCCCGTCACAAGCTAGTTTCTGTGACTAAGTTAGACCCAAGTATCATATCTTTAGAGTTATGGACTTGAATCAGTTGCAGTTAAAGTAGACCCGAGTGCCATATTTTTACTGTTACTAGAATTTATACTCAACATTAGAGTGGATTACTGTTAGAGTGGATTAGAGTCTCACATCGGTTGAGGAATGGATTGGTGATTTGTTTATATGGACTCGGGAAATCCTCCCGCCACAAGCTAGTTTCTGAGACTGGGTTAGACCCAAGTATCATATCTTTACAGTTACGGACCTGAATTAATTGCAGTTAAAGCAGATCCGAGTGTCATATCTTTATTGTTACTAGAATTTATACTCAACATTAGAGTGGATTACTATTAGTCTCATATCGATTGAGGAATAGATTGGTGATTTGTTTATATGGACTCGGGAAATCCTCCCGTCACAAGCTAGTTTCTGAGACTGAGTTAGACCCAAGTATCATATCTTTACAGTTACGGACCTGAATTAGTTGCAGTTAAAGTAGACCTGAGTGTCATATCTCCACTATAATTACAGAAAAAATTAGTTGCACATTAATGCATCAGAGAGACTGTATGATACTAGAATTTATACTCAAACATTAGAGTGGATTACCAATAGAGTGGATTAGAGTCTCACATCGATTGAGGAATGACTTGGTGATTTGTTTATATGAAATCGGGAAATCCTCCCGTCACAAGCTAGTTTCAAAGACTAAGTTAGACCCAAGTATCATATCTTCAGAGTCACAAACCTGAATTAGTTGCAGTTAAAGTAGACCAGAATGAATAGACGTGCCACATGAATTTTTTATGAGCAAGTAAGAAACCCAAATTTCACCAAAGAAGTGTAGCTCCATAGCATCTATGTAATTATAAGTAGTTCTTTATCCATAAATGGACATAATATATGCAAAGGCAGAATACACAAGTTAACTCTCAGACCTTGAGGCCAAAATCCTGTGACATAAATATAATACAACCAAAAAACAGATTAAACCCAAGTAACAGAATAAGTTTTGAGTACAACTGGTTCATCTTGCATTAGTGTGCTGCTCATATAATGACTAATTCATATACTGCTGAAAATCTATAGTTAAGTTACAACAATAAAACTAATGCATAAAGTTACAACGATCGAACAAGCTAACGTACTAAAAAACCTTTAAAATCCAAATAGAAACCACATAATGTTAATAGGCTTCTTCAGGTACTCTGCTCAAGTCAATATGAGCAAATATTTTACTCATCCATCTTTTTCTTCCTCCGAATACCTTACAGCAAGAAACTCTGTTGAGGGAGAGAAGTAATGTGCTTGAGCCATTTATGATCTGCCATGGAGTCTAGCATCTTTAAGAGACTGCTCAATTCATTTTCAAGATAAGCTTGTTGAAACCCTCTCCTTATAAAACAGCAGAAAACGTATGTTCAGCTAAAGTCACTTTCTTGTGGATAGCTCTGAGGTCATGCAGAAGCATGACACTTTACTATATACACCAAAGAACAAGCCATGGTGATTGAACAAAAATGGTAGCAGGATCCCAGTTAGTTGCAACTTAGATGACCTAGCAGTTATGCCACTTCAAAGAACAGAACCTCACAGCTCCCTGTTTTTACAATCCGGTCAACCGTTCTAGTTTATTAATGCAGCCATCTGGTGATAATTCATGGCCCTACTTTGCACTTATGTACACTTCTTTTATGAGCCTAAGATGAATCTGATACCGGTAAAACCAGGGCAAAAACTGGCACCACCATTATTAGATCTTGGCAGGCAGCAGTCACACTGAGTATTTGGTCTTCCAAAAGTGATAAAGAGTCTGGAGGTTGATCAACTGGAAGCTTCAAGCTTACCTTCTAGTGGTCCACACTACCAACTATTAAAAATGTCTGGTGTCCACAACCTCAGCGACGCTTTGATCTCCTGCGTTTACCAAGAAGTTTCAGCATGTTATCGGTGACATCAGGAGGAGATTTATCATCTTCATCATGATTCTTTTCAGATGTTTGAGTTAACCATGCTAGTGCCTCTATTGCAGCATCCTTTTCTGCAAGAGCTTTGTTTCTCTTTGGTTTACCTACAAATTGCATTCCCTTGAACTCTGCGAGTGCCCTAAATTCATTTGTTTTTAGATGCTTTGTTTTGTACTTGGGAGGGGAGTGACCGGCCCTCATAAGTAGGGTTTGCAACAAACTCTTTGGGTTTGTCCCGTCCCTTGTAAATCTATCAGTGTCAGAATCTTTAGGCTTCTTGTTTTCACGACCAAACACAAACCTGCCCTCAGACTGATCTCCTGAAACCAGTTCCTGAACAGCAAGCATAAGGTATTTGCCTTCCTTGTGGATGTCTATCTCAGGATCTTGAAGCTGCATCATCCAAAAACCAGTGCAACTCTTTTAATTTTTTGATAAATCATCCAAAAACCAGTAAATTAACAAATAAATAGGAAATTATTCAAAATAAATTAACAACCAAAGAAGGACAAAACATAACTTAATATGATAAGATGTTCTGTCTTCAAGGCAAAAATTCAAAACTCCAGGACTGTTATTTAAAGAAAAACATGGGATTATCATACTGAACCTTAAGGGGTTGTTTGGTAGGATGTCTTGGAGAAAAAAATACATGTTTAGTTGTGGTATTATTTAGTCAAGGGCCAATTTTCGGGAGATAGGCCCAATAATTCAAATGGATAAGCACTTGCGCTTTTTCTCATTCTTACATCAGTTCTGTTCACTTTCTTCACAAATTATCTGGGTTGACCGCTTTCCTTCATGCTATCCAACTCCCCCCACCCCACCTCCACCACCACCACAAAACAAAAGAAACAAAAAAAAAAACTAAGATAACCTTCAAAATGAATAAACAGATAACTAACTAATAACAAAACCTAAAACTTAAAATTCCTTTACACAAATCGGTCTAAATATCAAACAAATTATTGGGCCAATCTCCAGAAAGCAGTAGTTACAGTAAGACCTCGAATTGAGAGTACTTCTGGCATTTGTTTGTAGTAGGCAAAGATGTACTTTCAATTGGTGAGATATAAACTTCCCTCGAGGTTATGTAGAGCTAGTTTCTTTTGATTAAGATCATGTTAGCTTCTCTGAAACATTGAACAGTTATTTAAA
This sequence comes from Solanum stenotomum, assembly GCF_019186545.1. Taxonomy (NCBI): domain Eukaryota; kingdom Viridiplantae; phylum Streptophyta; class Magnoliopsida; order Solanales; family Solanaceae; genus Solanum; species Solanum stenotomum. Next base: position 97,217,403 of record NC_064282.1, read on the forward strand.
GATGAAACTTAATGTATCAACTTAGTTTTCTTTATCTTTTTGCTCATTAGAGTTCCACTATCTTAAAGGTAAAGAAGAGAATTTACCTAAATACCATGCTTAAAGTAGTTAAGTGCACTTGTCCGTTAGCTGTTTAGTTAGGAGAAATAAAATGGTTCATAACTAGGAGTAGCATGCATTGAGAAGGAAACAAGATCCTGGAAAATTCACCTTCTTTTGTAAAAGTATATTGAGCTCCTCTTTGAGCTTTATGTAGCAATCCGCCAGAGTAGGATCCATGAAGAACTCTATGTATCCACCCAACATCTTTAAATGCCCAGCCTGAAGAAAAAATAATCACAAGATTGAACTCACAGCTGTTAACAACTTCAAGGATGTGAATCGGTAAGCATCTAGGGAGAGAAAAGTTACCATATCTCCACAGTCTAGAGCACTACCAAATAGGATCACAATCGAATCAGATACTCCAGTAGAATCCCGTATGAAGACTGTATTAACCTTAACTTTTTCACCGAACACCAGCCAAGGGTATGGAATCGTTTGATAGCGAGCATTGACTGAATTCTGAAGACACAATTGAAATGTTACACATCTTCAGCAATATGAAAACCATAACAATTGAAATATACATGTGCAAGTAACACAACAATTCAACTGCTGAGGTGCAAGTCCACCCTCCTACTGGAAAGAGATTGTCCAAAGAAATTTGTATTGCGTAAATATCATATTACGGCAATGAACTTATGTAGTTTTTTTTTTTTTTTTATGACAACAAACTGAGAACGATCATCTATGGCACCATGACCCGGAAGGGCATGGAGGCTATTCATCATACTCTGATCTCCTGGCCACGGTTCATCCACCAGACTAGATTTCCTGTCTCCTTAGAACTCAAGAATACATTGGTACGAGCCTATAAAACAGATCCTGTTCAACTATGTTGCTCGGACTCTTCAAAAATGCTGACGGATGCTTGTCGGATCCTCCAAAAGTAGTCTGTTTTTTAGGATCCGACACGGGTACACCAACATTTCGGAGAGTCCAAGCAACACAGCCTGGCAACATAGACACTAGACAGCAACCATGGCTACCATTGTAGAACAGCAACAGATCAAATGCTTGGGCAAAGGAAAATGGGAGAATAAGAGCTTTTGTGAGAGTCGAAAATTGAGGATATGCATATCTCTTTTAATTCTGGGGAGAATTCATGAAATGAGACAGCAGATATGTAAACAAATTCGGCAACCTAAAAAAGAAAAGCGAAAACCAAAACTTCGAATTTCCAAACAGGTCCAGATGCATCATTGCAAGGGATATATGCTTTCCTCTTCAGAATTTAAAACATTTTCCCCAGGATATTATTTCCCCTACCGTTTTATTTTCTTTCTCCATTTTATGAGATTATCTTGTATTTAAGGTGACAGTGACACCAAGATGAGAAAAAAATTGTTGGATTGATGTCCAATCAAATAAAAATTTGGAATTTTTTTTTATTTGTGCAAGGAGCTTCCACCCCACATAGATTAAATGGCTCCAACAAAAAGGGAAAGAGCAGAAACAAACACTGTCACTAACTTCATAATCTAAAAACTTCCAAAGAACTGTTCATTGAACTTACTGCATAAAGAAAGACTTGTCCATCATCCATAGTCTTGAAGGACATTGATGTCTCTCTGTTCTGCACATGGACATGATAACTCATATGAATATATATACAATTGGACTGAAATAAATTCATGAAACTAGATCAGAACTCTAGAACCATTGCATACCACCACTGATGAAATTCCAGGATACAATCCAGAACATATGACAGCACGAACCAAAGACTGATTGTAACTTAGCTTATTGTTAATTGCAGTATCAGCATCAAGCAACCCAGCATCTTTCAAGATGAAGATAAATTGCTTTCTAAGAGAATGGATAGCTTGAAGAGTCTGGGCAGAGAGGAAATTCCTCCAGCAATATTCGTAGGCAGAACCTTCCCTTTCAGCATCTTTCCATCCTTCATATGCACGGACAAGTGCCATATGGTCACTATAGTCCTTGGCAGAGAATCTGGACTTTGCTGTCCCCGCTAACTGCAAAATGGGAGTTGATCAATATTGGTGAATAAGATTTAGTAGACAAAACAATATTATCTAGTGCAGTGTTACATTGTGCTGGCTGCTAGCTAGACTTAAAAATGAGGAGATGAATCAGATGGGAATATGCCAAGTTAGTATGATCTTAAAATGTCCTGAACCTGAACCTTGCATAAGGCCATCCATCACAGGGGAAAATGAAGTTGACAGGTCTACCGAATTAATTATGTGGTGTATACTGGCAGGTATTTAAGAGATACATTGCAAAATTTCTCTATTCAGTACAAGAATAGAGAAGATATCAAATTTCTTTCTACAAAAACTTTTTTGTCCATAACCCAGCGTTATGTTAATGCGAGATTTGGATGTTAATTAACTTTTTACGTATTTAGCAAAAGAACAGAAAACCAAAAAGGCTTTTGATCGACCCTAGTTTCCTTTGTTTTCCTCTATGAATAGGGGAGAGTAACCTTTTATTCTAAAAAGTTCCCATCTTGATCAGGCATAATACATGCATTTTTCTGTCTTCTTATTCCTTCTTCCTTTAAATATTTTGTGTTCATCTGGGAAAAGCCACATCAATGTCTAACTGCTAAATAAGAAATACACCATGGAATATATCATATAGAACTCCTTCAACCTAAAACTCTTTCAACTTCTCAAAAAATGCACTTCAAGTGGCAAAAGTTAAATTATTTATAACATTCTTCTTTCAGGATAACTTCCTCTTAAAACTGTGGGTTGTTTAAATTGGCAAAGTGGTACAACTATCCATTGAGCAAACATGGAAAGAAGTAGGGATGCACAATTTTGAAGTGATGGAACATTAAGGACATGAAACTAAAAAAAAGAAAAGAATGTATAACAAAGCGAAAGTAGAAATAATACCAACTAGTAGTATATGAAATTAAGAGGTGAGGCTAGTGGCGCAAATTGCTTTCTACTTACATCTTTTTTATCTTGAGGCAACAGAAATGGATCCCGTACACTAAGACCAGCCACAATAGTCAAAACAGGATCAAAGCAACGGAAAATAGTACCCATAATGAGCATTTTCCCAAGCTTGGGATCCACAGGGAGGATTGCTAAAAATTTGCCTGGTTGTAAAGAAATGACGAAGATATAACTTATAAACCTCAGAATAAAGGTCATAAATATAACTAGTAAAAAAACATCATAGAAGCAATACAAATTTTCATGAAACAGATTATTTTTCTCCTCAATAGAATACATACCTAGATGTGTAAGATTCTCATTTTCATCTAATGCACCAATCATCTTCAAAAACTGAATAGCATTTTGCACCTGCAGTATATGGACATTACAATTTCAATCATACTTGGAAACTAAGAAGCAACCCTCTAATCTAAATGGCATGTGTATAGCATCATAAGAACTTGATCCAGCAAATAAGCATCAAGAGAGGAAGCAATTACAGCCAATGATTCTGGAGGCTGAAGCGCAGACGAAAGGAATTCAGCAATACTTCCAACCTGCAAACTCTTTATTTGCAAGCAAAGAGAATTCAAAGGAGTTCTCAGGAGTTCAGGTAGTTGGTATTCAGCAAAAGCTTCATACACACATCGTGGATACAAGTGGTAGCACTCGCCTGGTTGGACACGGCCAGCCCTACCCCTTCTCTGCAAACAAGGACAAGGACAAGAACATCCAACATAACATCAAAATCTGACTCAAAGATAACAGTGAAAAGAATTCACATTTTTATCATCAGAATTCAGATATATTCAAAATAAATTGAAGTATTGAACAGATGTTACTGCAGGGCAATGCACAACCTAGTATTTTGAACAGATTCGCATTTCACATGTCTTATCAGCTACAATCATCCAAAGCAATCCAAAAACAAAATGTTATTGTTTTTTTTTTTTGATCAGGTAATGTTATCATGTTTTTTAAGTAACATCTAAGCACAGAACTTTTTCATATTACTTATGAGGGGGAGAAATTGTTCATTCTCTGTAGAATTTTGTGTGAAAAGACGGGAAAGGAAAATCGAATTACAAACGGAAAGTTTAGGCTGAATAAAAAAGGTGCTGTTTATTCAAGGAACTTACTTGTCGTGCAGAAGCTTGTGAAATCCATGAAGGTAATAAGCACGGAGTATTATTTAGAGCATCATAAGTCGTCTCCTTCGCTTTTCCACAGTCCACCACAAAGACCACATCATTTATAGTAATACTTGCCTCGGCCATATTTGTTGCAAGTACTATTTTACGTACATTCTGAGGTGGCTTTTCAAATATGAGTTTCTGCAGATTACAATTTAAGTTTGTCAAAACATTAAACTGACAAGGAAAGGGAAGTACACTTCTAGAAATAATACATCTGAACTGATATATAAATGTTTTACTCGGACTCTGAAAAAATGTTGCCGCACCTGTGTCGGATCCTCCAAAAATGCACTACTTTTGGAGGATCCGACATGCACCGGTGACATTTTTGAAGAGTCTAAGCAACATAACAATCAAAGAAAAGTGAAAACAACTGCAAAACCTGAAGAGGCATCAAAATAAGGAGAGAGCATTATTACCTGCTCAGAGGTAGCCATAGAACCATGACAAGTGAGCACCAACACTCTATTTGGGTCACCCAAGAGAGGATGTGCTTTAAGTTGATCTCTTAAACAACTAATATCTTCCCAACCAGTCATAAATACTAGTACAGCGCCTGGACGTTCTTTCCGACATATATGGCACAAAACTGCCTCAATAAGATTGAATCCAATACAATCAGGAGCCCAGCATGCTAGTGAATCACGTGCCCTTGGACTATAATTCTCGAAGTTTGATTTTTCTACAGCATCCTGCCATATAGAAGTACATCATTCATACAAGATTAGTACTGTATCTTTTCTTGCAGTACCGGCAATCTGACAATTTCTTTCTACAGCATCTAACCAACAAGAATAAAACTACTTAATAAAGAAAGAACAAGATGGGAGGAAAATTTGAGATAATACCAACAATGAGTAGTTCTCTCTCTTGGGAAATGTGTCTAACACTCAGTAATTTGCTCTCTCACCGGAACTAACTCCGACAACCCCTTTTCCCAGTGAAAGTTTACGCATTTCTCGATGATTTATGGAGAGGAAAACTTTATTTCCTTCTTCTATATATAAAGTAATAAATTATATTAACCAGGCAAAATATTCGCCTGTATAGAAGAAGTCTACCTAGAAATACAAAAATTATACAAACAGAAAATCTTTCTTTCGGGGATAAGTCTTTTGAGATAGTAAATATCTGTGAGAACAATACCAAATAGTTTATGCAGATGGAATGGCAAGTATTTTTTGAAAGGTAACATAAAAGAAAAGAATGTTAAAGTGGCACACAATTACACAAAAAGGAGTACTCACTCCTTTTTTTTTTGATGACAAGGGGAACCCGCAGCCGCTACCCTTTGGGTGCGCACAGGGTAAAACCCCCGCTCCTATGCAATAGCTCGCAAACCACATAGGAGAGGTAACCCGCACTAGGCAAGCCTGGTGCGACGAGCTCGACCCAGAAGGCAAACCCCTTGCTTTCGCTGGCAAGGGGTTTCGAACTTGAGACCTCCAACATGGAAGTCCCAAGCTCAAACCACTGGGCCACCCCGAAGGGTAAAAGGAGTACTCACTCCTTTTAAATCAAGATTCTATGCATGAAAATTAAGTTGCTTAGATCTCAAATACAAATTGTTTTTTGGATCTCCAATAACTTGAACCCATCTTTCCTAACAGATTATGAATAGGCAACCCTATAATGCAGTATAGGACTGCATTAATAATGCCTTGACATTATGATATCAGGAATACCTAATGCCTTGACATTTAAATCACTACTAGCACACATGACTGACAGAAATTTCTTGAAAATGAAAAAACATTATGCATCTAGTTACTAGTCAAACTGCACTATTGCTTCTCCCTCTTCTCATTACCTTCTAGGGAAAAGGAAAAAATACACCCTCAGATGCTTGTTCTGTTCAAACTTCGAAGATCTCAACTTAAATTAATCATTTGGGGGGAAAACGGATGTGAAATAGGGGCTTTTTCCAGCAGATGAAGCAAACAACTGCCTCTCCGTATATGCAGGCACCAAGAAAACCAGGAGACTATTACAAATTTTGTTTGGTAAAATCCAAAAGATTCTCTTCTCACCAGAATCCAGAAGATGGATTCTCTATCCATATTAATAAGGGAGAGCTCGTCCACTCTATATTGCCTCTTAGCTGAAAGCATTGCAGATTGAATGGGTACAGAAATCATGCAGAACAGGGAGCAAAGTCAATTTTGTGAAATTACGTTTTACAGTTATGTTTTAACGGTCTAGGAAAGGGGCATTAGCTTCCCTCATGGCCTTCACATGTTAGCATATGAAGAACATGTAACTTACATCTCTTATTCTATCATATTGTTTGATGATCTATGAGGAACACCTGATTCAATACAATAAACAAGCTCAAACTTCAGTTGAATCACTGTCTTCATTTCCAAATTTCGAGATAAAGAAAAGACTATTTTTTGTCTCCCTATTAGATGTTCATAGCTAGAGAGGGACATCAAAAGAAAATGAAAAGACAATCAGAAAACAAGCACCGGAAAAAAGCATAGAGCAAAGTTGTAAAAAGTATTATGAAGGAAGCAGAAAATCTAACAGAAATGGACTAAAGAAGACAATACATAACTAGCAAATACGAAAGTTCCTCAGTTCATGTATACAGAACACAATAGCAGACAGAATAACAACCTCAACAAGAGCAGTTATCTGATTTTTCTTTTTGCGGGGTGCTAACTGTTTTTGTGTTTTCCACATCTTCTCCTGGCCATAATCATCAATTTGGTTGAATGAAGTCAACTTATATCCCGTAATTTCCAGCACATCTTCCAGAAAATTTTCTCTTACAGGATATGTGAAGCCCTACATCATACAAAATGCCGAAAAGTTAACATAATATGTCAAATAAGCCAGCAAAGCTCAACAGCCTAAAACCTGGTTTAACAAAAACAATACAGAAAGATAAAAATTATTCTGGAATGAAAAGTCGACATGTTATGAACTTAATTGATGCTAGTAAATTTTACATAACAAAACAAAAATGAATAAGAAATCTCAAGTGAAGTAAGAATTATATAAATAGACGAACATTTTGCATATATGCTCCTATCTAAAGGCAGAAAACTGGAAAGCTCATTCTTTTCAAATCTACATCAAGAAATTCCAAACATCGAATATATAGGGGAATCATATAGTACTGGGCAGAGTAAAAGGACTATTATCATCGAAACTAGTACACAAACACCAACAACATGTATAAACTCTAACTGAGTGGTGATCCAAGTTGCAGCTTACTGGGATGTGAATCATAGGCGCTCCTCCAAAGTAACTGGAAAATAATTCAGCATTAAGAGTAGCACTCATCAAAATCAATCTCAAATCTGGGCGTCGTGGTAGAAGATCCTTCAACACAATCAACAGGAAATCTGACAAAGAATGAGAAGCAAATTATCAATGCAGCTTTCATAAGAAAACCAAAACCAGAGACCTAAGTTGCCAATTCAGCTACCTTCATTCATGCCTCGCTCATGAATTTCATCAACAAAAACATGGGTTATACCATCAAGATTGCGGTCACTGAGAAGACGACGAAGCAAAATACCACTTGTACAAAATAGCAAATGTGTATTTTTTCCTTTCACCCCTTCTAATCGTACTTTATAACCAACCTACCAAAAATACTCTGTGAAGAACAGCAATTAACATAAAGAAGCTTCCAAATTTAACTGTAACAAATAAAATTTCAACTTTTATGACTATCTCGTCAGTGTTGTCAAAGGCGCGCTTAAGCCCAAAAGCGAGGCTCAAAACATGTCGAGTAGTTCGCCTCGCTTTATGTGCGCTTCAGTGTCGTAATTAAGGTTCTAAGAAATATTTTTTTGTGTCAATGAGCCTCTTCTGAAGAGGTGATACTAAACAATTGATATTTCATTTTATCTTAATCATTTTTCAATTTCTTTATTCATATATTTGTCATTCATGCTTATAATTATTAGTCTTGGACTAAACATATATATATTTGTATTTTTTCTCCCTTTGTGCCTTTTTTCATTAAAGCCCACACTTTAGTTGCGCTTTGCGCTTAAAGCTCCAACAGACCTAAGAGCTTTTTTGCGCTTTTCACCTTTGATAACACTGAGTCTCATCCAGTGAAAGCTTGACCAAAAGCCCGTAAAAAAAAGGATTCAGAGCAGAAAAGAATAGTAGCATACTGAGTCACCAAGAGGTTCTCCCCTTTCTGTAGCCACTCTTTCTGCAACAGCCAAAGCAGATATTCTTCGAGGTTGCGTACAAATTATGCTACAAAATGCTCCACGGCCAGATTCTATCTCTGACTCTAGAATGTACTGTGGCAGTTGAGTGGTCTTACCACATCCTGTCTCGCCAGAAATTACTACCACCTGTTGAAATAATCAAAAAGACTTTAAGTTGACATAAAACAAGTTAACACATTACAACCAATTTTCAGTTCCTTGCGTTTCTACTCTGCAATTCACAAACATCAAGAATCATCACATGTCCAATAGTTATAAAACTGTGTTTTCTTCTCTGTTTATCCCAATGCTAAAATAGGTTATGCACTACGAATATGTCCTAGTCTGTTCCCTGGACATCCTCCAAATAAAAGAGAATTCAAATCAGTTAATGTGATCATTAAAACGTTAGCAGTCTATAAGCACAATCACTAGATTATTAAGGGACTTGAGTTTCTTGACTGTGCAAATAGGAGAGCAAAAACTTAGATGCATTTTAAAAGATCAGTAGTTCAGGAATACCAAAAATGACTAGCAATTTGCAAGAAAACCTTCCAGCACAACCACATCTTTCATGATAAAGGTTCAGTGTCAAATTAAAAGAATAAAGGGCATTGACTTGGGCTACATCAGTCATATGCAATCACCATACATGCTTCGATTGCACAGAGAAAGAATAATAAGTTTATCAAAGTAAGACCTGATTACGTGCAATTGCTTGGAGCAGCCTTTCTTTTTCCTTAAATGCAGGAAGAGATTTCCGGAATTCTAGCATTTTGTTGCCATCAGGAGATTCCTGCAAGAAATAAATCCAACGAGCATTTATATACATTGAATATGTATCCAACAAAAGTTTGTTGATGCTGATATTGAAGAAGGGAAAAAATAATTCACCTCAGGACAATAGAATGCTAATTATTGCAGGCCATATGGAGATTTGTTAAAACCATATTGAGCATGAATATTTTTGTGAAAGGTAAAGTAACTTTATAAAATAGAACAGCCCATATTTGTACAATGTAGTAAAAGAACAAACAACAAAGTGTGCCCCCGTCTAATCTTGTTTCTTTTTGAGAAAGGTAACATTCGTTTGTATTGACTAAAACCAGTACTGGCCCGTCTAATCTTGTAGGGATTGTATGTTTGTAGAACTATTTTAACTTCATTTACATGTTCCATCCTACATCATAAGCAAAACAAAAACATACAATTAGACTCTTATCTTATTGGAGCTCGCAGAATTTTCAAATCATCACCCATTTCTTTCCATCCAGACAATCCACCAAATGCATGCAGGTATAGTATTTCACCACAGTAACTTCCTATAGTGTGGTCTGTACCAATTTTGGGGCATCGGCATCTGCATCTCCTCTTCACATGCCCAAACCATCTCACCTTCCACATCTTGTCCACTACGAGGCCCCTCCTACCTTGTCCCGGATATCTTCATTCCTAATCTTATCTCTCCTAGCATACCTACACATCCACAACAACATCCTCATTTCCAGAACTTTCATGCAACTCTCATCTTCTGAACAGGAGAGTTCTTAACAGAGATATTAAATATGTGGAAAATGAATCCAACACACTAATAATTAGAACCGATCTTCCTTCCCGAGAAAATATTGGTAGATATTGTTTCTTTCACCTGGCTAAACTTTTTCATATTTCTCCAACACTACTTCCCAGATGTTATAAAGTTTTGTGCTTGGGTCCCAATGACCATCCAAGATAATTAGTTGGTAAAACACTTAGACATCCTAGGTAGCAGTCAGAAAGCAGCAATTAGGAACTTTATTAACTGGATATAAGTAACTTTTCAAGCCAAGAGACAGCTTCAGAAACTACTAGAATCACCCTCACATGTTTTGGTTGATCAACCTCAACATCACACATCACCAAAGTAGCATTTGCTTACAACAGGTGAAAGATCTATAGAATATTACGGGTGATGTTATGAACACTGAAACCATCAATCCAGTCATTCCTCTATGCTACAGACAACATACAACTGGAGCACTCCATCACCAGTAAAAATAGGAAAGGAGAAATAGGGTCTTGTTGTCATAGACCCCTTTGAGCAGCAAAGAAGCCCACTGGTGGCCCATTAACTAGGACAGAATATTTAACAGTGCTTCTGCAAAAAGAGTATCAAACTGACCCATTTCCTACCAGATCCCATATTCTTGAGCAAGTTGATTGAGAACTTCCAATTAACATTATCATAAGACTTCTTAATGTTAAGATTACATACTCTTCTAACTCCTTAAGATGTTTTCAAGAGGCTGCTAGTGTGAGCCAACATCCTTTATCTTTAAATTTGAGGTTCGGAACATAGAATGTGAAATGCATTTGAAACAAGTAATGTTTTCCACATAATAAAAGGAAAATACAATAAAAATAGAAACACGGAAAGATACCTGCCAACCCCTCTGCATATTACGCATGCGTAAGCTCCGCCTCTGAAGAACCTTTTCCATGACAGAGCCATCTAAGAATGAATCTGGATTTTCATCCATATTAGCATCTGTAACTATATCAGAGGACTTAGTAACATCTAAAATGTTTTCATCTTTTCCACTACTGAGTTGTGTTCTATCAATATGTTCCTGAAGCAAACCTTCTACTCTCCTTTGCAGACTTAGTGGGATTACTACCTGCGTCAATGCAATAAAAAATTCAACTTCTGCTTTCTAAACTCAAGAGCAAATCAAGAATGTTGAACAGCACGAAATTTTGCAAGGACATACTAAGATAACTACATCTCAATGTCATTTCTACGTTGTTTTATCTTTAATTTACTCTTTTGATTAACACAAATTTAAAACCAAATCCAAATGTCAACTTAAAAGTTTGTTTCTCCAATTGTTACTCTACATATAGATATTAAGCCCTCATTGACATGTAACAATAGAAGGAAATAATTGTACAATTTAGGAGATAACTCTTACCTCTCTTTGAGGCCGCTTATCATCAAGATCAGGTCTGTAATTTGGAAGAGGAACCTTGCTCACCACTACAACTTTCCCATAAATTTCACTGAAAGTTGCAAAAAGAAAGAGTAAATAAAGCACGAAAACAAGATAACAAAAAGCGTGATGAGAAATCATCAACAACATTCTTCCATACCTATAGAGACCCATCCTTTTAGCAAGGTTGGATATCTGTTCATGGTCTCTTCTATCCCGCTTATCTCTGGATACAATTTCCTGATCCTTCTCATTGCGCAACAGCAGGCTAAGTTTCCATTTCCACTCATCTACATTGGCCACTGATGACGAAGCCTGTCATTGAACTCTCAAAGTCTCCAAGTAAGCTCAAACTGATAAATCTTTCATACCAAATATAATTTGCGCAGAAATTTTATTTATTTTTTATGAAGGAATTATGCATATGAATTTATTAAAGAAGAAAAAAACGAAACACACACGATAAAGACAAATAGATCAACATTCTTCTTTCCTTACATTTTCTTGGCTTTTCAATTGAGTTACAATAAACAAAAAAAACAAATGGCCGTTGACCACTGACAACAAGACCCACCATCAAGCCCTTCAACAGCCACATAATTTCTTAAATTGAAGTCCATGTACGCATTTCAAGACTCACCCTACTCTTTTCCATGATCTTTTGCAGCATTAAATAGGCAAAAATGCATACCAATTGCCAACTGTCATGCATATTGTTTTTAGAAGAACATAAAATAAAAGGATATACTATCTCCATGCAAGTAAAAGAAACACCCAGAGACTAAACTTCAAAAGTAAAACAATACAATGTTTGATTGGCTGCAAAAGAAACAATATCTAGTAAGCAAAGCAGAGTTTGGTTGGTGGTATTAAATACCACATGATTAAATTGAATATTGATGGCAGTGTTGGAGAAGCTGCTTTTGGAGGAATTTTTAGAGATGATCAGAGAAAGTAAATGCGGGTACTCAGGTTAGATAAAGCCTACCACAAGCCTAACTTTAAAGCATGGAGCATCAAACAAGGACTAAAATTAGCAGAACAACTAGGATATAAAGAGCTGGAAGTAGAAACAAATTGCCTAGTTGTTGTCAACCTTCTTCTTTTTTTTTCTTTTGATAAAGTAATAAATTTCGTTAGGGAAGGGAAAAAGCTTGCCCGTATACAAGAAGTATACCAAAAGTAGAAAACCTTAAAAAAGGACATGGTTTTCTACAAATAACACCCACTCATCTATACATGTAAAAATCCTAAGGGTACACCAAAAAGAAATAAGGGAAAATAGGCTATTCCTCAAGTATACAAAGTCTTTCTGTACTCCCTCAAGAGCTCTTTCATTCCTCTCACTGCCTCGCCATATGATCAACAAAAGTGGAGCTTATCAAAGAAGACATGCAGTGTCACTCTCATAGGGCTATAATTGAAAATTGTAAGTATTTGTTGGAAGCAATTAAGACCACTACCAATCTATTTGGTGGGAGCAAACTATTATGCAGACTTTCTGGCAGATGAAGGCCACAAGCACGAAACAGATCTGATAATCCGGGGAAATGCACTAAAGAAATAGAGTCTCTTCTCCTAGCAAATTTCAGCCTTGTGGCTTATGAAAGATTTAAGAGTTCTATTCACTAGGGGTAAGGTTGCGTACACACCACCTCCCCACCCTCCCTAGACCTCACTTGTGGGATTACACTGGGTATGTTGTTGTTGTATTTAGACTTTCCAATGTACCCAAAAAAAAGTTAATAATGCATACATTAAGGTGATGTGCTTCTCATGGACGATGGCTCGAAAGGCATATTTAATATAGGATAACTTGCAAAAAAAAGGATTCCTGTTGTGTTCTAGATGTTTCTTATGTGGTGTCAAGCCAGAGAGTGCGAACAATCTTTTCTGTATTGTCAAATCAAATCATTAGGCAACTGTTCCTCATGGGTCGGCTCATCATGCATTAAAACACCGGAGAGATCTATTGAAGAGCTTTTTATTAAGGAAAGGGATAGCAGCAAATGAAATGGTGGCACACTATTCCTGCATATCTATGGTGGATTGTTTGGAGGGGGAAAAGGCTAGATGCTATGAAGAAAAAACTTCCATCTAAAAAATCGAATGAACAGTTAACTTTTGTTCTATTTTTGGTGTAAACAGAAAATTGTTGTTGTTTTTTATCAAGTAAACAAATTTCCATCATAAGCATGGATAAAAATCTGGCTGTATACAAGGTGTAAACAGAACATTGTTGGTGATGCTAACGCAGTGATAGATCTGATAGAATCTCTTTAAGAATAGAAGGAATACTTTTGATTTCTGATATGTAAATACCTTTGAAAACACTTCTTTGGTGCTATGTTAATAATACACTTACCATTTCTCAAAAAAAAAAATGTAACGAAAGATGCATCAAAAAGTTAAAGAGTAACCAGAAATTAGCCAAAAACTTTTCTTTTATGAAGTTAATATCATTAATAAGCTATCAAGAAAATGTATAGTTACAAAAGAGGTTAAAAAGGTTAGCTTGAGTACAAGAGTGTCTGCTAAGATCAGAGAGCTAACAAAAAACAAAAAACTGTCAACATTATTCTAAGAGGTAAGAAAATGCCAACTGAAACGATCCTTGTACATGCTGACCAGTCAAGTGGTTTCTCTAAAGTAAAGGACAACTTAAAAAGAGAGAGCATGTTATTTACCCACCATGTAATCTCCTGTAAACGTTGACACTAACCCCCCCNCCAATCACATCTCGAACAGAAAATGAAAATTCAGAATTTTCAAGACAACTACACTGTAAATGTTCCATCCATACTAACTAAAGGATTCAAAACTGAAAATAACTCAAAGCTGCTAGCTTTGAGTAAGAACTGAAGCTAAAACTATTTTTTCTGATCTCCTTTCCAGTACTCCTAAGCTGCTTCGGCCCGACCCAGAAAAAAAGGACTTTTAGGGAAGAAATAGTATTAAAACAATGTTGATTCATTCAATTATCCAAATTACAAATAGCATTTTAAAAGATCAAATTTTTGAGTTAATGGTGGAAAACACAACTAAATTATCATTTTTTGTGAGTTTCATTATTTAACTATCCAATAGCCTTTGGAACTCCTCCATCTCCCAGTCTGGTGGACTGTTGACCCCCTCTGGTTTGAAATGATATACATGTTTGGGAAAGACATCCTCAACGAGTTCTCCCCACACAATTTGTGATTCCAAAAACTAATACTCCTTCGGTCCTCCGCCCTAAAGGTGATGTGACCATTAAAGTCATCCCTTCCTTCCACACTAACTAAATGTTTCAAAACGGAAAATTGCTCAAAGTTGCTAGCTTTAAGTAAGAAATGAAGCTAATCTCCTTTCCCGTATACTACCCACCCCTAAGCTGCTTCAGCCCAATGTTGAACAAAAAGACTTCTTTTGAAGAAATAGTATTAAAACAATGTTAATTCCCGTTTCAATTTTCCAAATTACAAAAAGCATTTTAAAACATTAAACATCTTAATCCATGTATCACATTTAATTTCCAAAGTTAAGTCAAAATGAAACTCAAACAAATATAATAACATAACCAAACATAGAGTGTACGCAGACCTTACCACTACCTCATGGAGGTAGAGAGGCTGTTTCTGGAAGAGCCTAGACTCGAGTAGAGCAATCAGAGTGAGTATGAAAAGGGAAAACGACAGAGGACAAAATATAGCAACTACTACCGAAAACAGTAACAACAACAAAATAAATTATGCAATAATGGAAACATCACAAAATATATGGTGGTAGAAAGCAAAAGCAAGACACTACAAGACTAAAGCTGCTGCTACTGCTACGACAGACACCACTAAACATAAACGAAACAGTGAATCTTCATAATTTGGAAGCATGAAAGAAAACAACTTTAAATGTTTAAAGTTAGCTGTAACCTTACCGGATGATTTTCGTAGTCGCATTCATATTCATCGTCGGAGAATTGCTCTAAAGCTGCTATACCAGGGTATCTACAAAACCCGCGCAGCTGTCCCAATCCACGAAGATTCGATTCTTCGAAGAAATAAACCTTACTTACATCGCTACCGATCAAAATCCGGCGGTGACAAGCAGCGAATATCTTCCGATTTTGATGAGAAGAGAACAGAGTAGATAGAAGAAGCGTAGATGAAGAAGACCTCCTTTTTGTGCATGCTAAGAGAAACCCTATTCTCGAATGCATTCTATGTGTTTGATAAAATGAGTACTATGATCATAGCTGTGCTTCAATTTTTTTCTTCTTTAACCTTTTTTTGATAAAAGAAGGTGATAGTTTTCACCGGAAAAAATGGTAGTTCTGATGACGGCGGAATAGGACGGTGGAGCTGCAGCGGCGCCGGTGAGTTAACTCTAGTGGAGCAGCGGATGGGCGTTAAAGTACGTAAAGAAGAGGGCAAAGTCTATAGAATGTATTGTATTATATTTTAGCCAAAACAAATAAATCGAACTGATAATAATAAAACGAAATTAGAAGAGGTAATACTTATAAAGCAAAAATATCAAAAATAATGACCCAATCACACTAAGTAGGCGTTTGGCTATGCGATACGATATCACGATATGGTATCGTGAGATGGAATTAGCGTTTGGACATGTGATTTTACGCTGATTCTATCTCATGATTCCATATTATTCGCACCCACATATAGTCACTTTAACTCACACCTCACGATTGTGAAACTTTTCAACATTCACTTGAAACAATTAACCGGCATGTTAAAATAGTTGTCGAGGCAATTAGCAAGATGGCACCAACATTTATATAACCAAAAAATATAACTAGTGTACATTCCAAAATTCGACATAATACTCGATTTTGGCCTTGGTTTAAGGTAAAATTTCAATCACATTACTAAATTTATTTTATTGCCTTAATAAGTGAACATTTATATTTTATGTGTAAGTTATTATTATTTAGTTACATATTTCCTATCAACTTTGTTTAAAGAGATAATATTTATTTTATGACTTTGCATTGTCTTGGAAGTACTATTTTTATTACTCTTACAAATATTGTTTTTATGAAGTGCATTATATAATGCTTTCAATTTATTTCATGTTCACTAAACTAATATTGATGTATTTTTTATTTGGTAGGATTGTGTTGGTGTGATTGATGGAACATATATAGAAGGAGAGGTTCTCAAAGCGGTGCAACAAACATATCGTAATTGCAAAGGAAGAACATCACAAAATGTCTTATGTGCTTGTGATTTTGATATGCGATTTACGTTTGTTGTTGCTGGTTGGGAAGGTACTGCACATGATAGTAAAATACTTGAGAATGCACTTGTTAAACCAACGTCAAAATTTCCATTTCCGCCACATGGTAACTTTAAATTACATCCTTAGAATAAATATTATTTATTTACACAAAGCTGTCTCATTTACGTCACATATGCTTTTAGTAATTCTTTATAAAATGTTTTTTGGTAGATAAATATTATGTTGTTGATGTTGGTTTCCGAAATACAAAAGGATTTTTAGCTCCATACAAAGAACTACGCTATCATTTGCAAGATTACTGAGGAAGTGAAAGAGAGCCTCAAAATACCAAAGAACTATTTAATTATAGGCATTTATCTCTGCGCAATGTGATTGAACAGATTTTTGGAGCTTGGAAAAATAGATTTAGAATACTGAAACAAGGCATGAACCATTATGATATTGATACACAAGTGAAAGTTGTCATAGCTTGTGCAGTGTTACATAATTATTTGCGAAAATACTAAATTAGTGATGAAATATTTATGGTCTATGAACATGATGATATAGTTGCGGAGGATATTGACCAACAAATGGCTCAAAGTAACAATGTTGGTTCGTCTTCTCGGTCACATGATCGAGAAATGCAAGTTCAACGTGAGGAAATGTCCATACTATGTGGGAGAATTATATTAAAGACTAGTACACTACAATTTATGTTCAATTTTTTTTTATTAAATTAAAGTTAGATAAAACAATTACTTAAGTGGAGAACAAATAACTTTGCAATAATTTATTATGCGATTTTATAATTTTTTATTTATTTGATAAGATTGAATAAACAATTGGGGCTATTTTAATAGTTTTACAACTTATGAAATTTTTATGTATATGAGAAAATATACAACACAAAAATTCCATATAGCATGTCCAAACAAATCTTCAATTTCATCTCATGATTCCATATCATGATATCATATCATGATTCCATATCATGATACCATATCATGATATCGCATGGTCAAACGGGCCCTAAATATACAAATTAAGGGCCCGTTTGGCCATGCGATATGGTATCATGATATGGAATTATGATATGGTATTAGGCAGAACGCATAAGCGACCCCTTGAACTTGTAAGGATTTTTCGTATAGACACCTTAACAAGGACTCCTTCCTATTGAACACTTAACCACTCAAAAAGTGTACCTAGCAAACACACCTGGCTGACTTGGCACTTATCGTGTGAGGCACTCCTTTTGAGCGCGTGAAGTGAGAAAAAAAAAGCTGATGTGTCTGATTGGCACGCTTTAACATATGGTCAAAATCTTCCCCTTTTATTTATCCAACCCTAGATTCTTCCCCTTTATTTATTTCTCATCTCTTTCTTCTCCACATCTCACCATTGTTGCTGCTACAGTGGAGATAAAAAAAAGTTCTTCATTCATCTTTTTCACAGCGAAGGAAATGTCCAATTTGTCGATTTCAACTTCTTCAGATGCAAATGTGTTCTGTCGATGTGGGGTCAATGCTGAATTGAAAATTTCATGGACACAACTTAATACAGGACGTCGATTTTTTTGCTGCAAAAACACAAAGGTAAGCTTTTTATCATTATTCTAATCTGGTTAAACAAATCGTTGTCAATGGCTAATTATAGTTTAATTATTTTGATAATTTATGTAGAGAAAAGGTGGATGCGATTATTTTCGATGGTACGATGATGAAATACCACCTCAAGCAAAAAAGATCATATGGGGTCTATTGAAAAGAATCAAATCCTATGAACAAGAGAGGAAACAAGCAAGAAAAATTAGAATCATATGCGTTATTGCACTCGTGATTTTTGCTATATGGAAATATTTATGTTAGTAGTCTTAGAGTGATTGTATTAGTAGTCTTGTGTTTCTGTTGTACTGATTTTGGAAGAAGGAATGGAGATAAGTTGTTCATTAATCTATCGTATTGCTCATCTTCGCGACGCGGAGGCATCTTTAAATTTCCATTCGCACACAATTGCTCATCTCAACGACGTGGGCACTCCACGGAGTGTTCTGCCTCAAACTTGCTTTGTTGAATCAATTTAGGAATCCCTCGCGGAGAGGGAACGAAATGCTCTGCCTGGAATTTGATTTCATGAGNGTGTTTCTGTTGTACTGATTTTGGAAGAAGGAATGGAGATAAGTTGTTCATTAATTTATCGTATTGCTCATCTCCGCGACGCGGAGGCATCTTTAAATTTCCATTCGCACACAATTGCTCATCTCAACGACGTGGGCACTCCACGGAGTGTTCTGCCTCAAACTTGCTTTGTTGAATCAATTTAGGAATCCCTCGCGGAGAGGGAACGAAATGCTCTGCCTGGAATTTGATTTCATGAGCCAAATTATAATTCCTCTCCACGTCGCAAAGAGGATACAAAGATGCCTTAAGTGACATTCAAGCTTCTTCCTTACTTTCTTCACCTCCAAAGAACAATAACCATACTAAGTGAACAATCAATAACATTAAGCTCCAAACAAGCATGAATGATTGACAAAAAATTCTTGGCATTTCCTTGTAAGAAAATCCACATTTAAACCACTAGTTATAGTGTACATCAAAAACATCACAAACATCACACAACATATTAAAGCAGTCTTAGTATTGTTTCTTGCTTGCATTACAAATTCAAATAAAACAACCCCCAAGTGTACATCAAAAACACCTAAAACATATTAAAGTAGTCACACCCATCTGTTCTTGCTCTTGTTGCACTAGACGTTTGCAGATCCACCCCCTTTGGACTTACTCATGCGTTGTAATTGTGGAGTGGTGACAGCATCTTTACCCTTCCATTTCAGTCCACGAGGCTTATAACCAATATCAATATTTGTTGGTGTTGCACACTTGAAAACAACTGGAGTAACAACTCTTTCACCTGTTGTACCAGGCTGTATACAAGAAACTAAACTAAGTGCCTATTATAAAAGTGGATTATAAATAATTTAAGTTGGTTATACTCTTACATTTAATGTTTGTCTGCCACTTAGATCATCAGTGTAGATGCCAAATCCCACAGTCTTAGGCCTTTTGTTTCCTCGTGTTGATGTTGATGCTCCTTCTCTTCCCTTACCTCTTCCTGCTTGTTGCCCTCTTGTAACAGTTGAAGTATCATCACCTCTTCTCCCCCTACCTTTTCCCCTGCCTTTTCCAGCTTGTTAAACTCTTCTAACAATTGAAGTATCATCACAGATAGAAGTTAATTGTTGGCCTGAGCTAACATGTTGTGATGTTCTCCAGGTTGGTGGCTGGCTAGAACCTACAGGTTAGCCTGAGCTTGGTGGTTGGCTACAACTTCTTGGTTGCCTTGAGCTTGGTGGCTGGCTAGAACCTACACTTGAGCTTGGTGGTTGGCTATAACCTGTAGGTTGCCTTGAGCTAGCAGGTTGGCTTGAGCTTCCAGGCTGACCCATTTCAGAAGATTTAATAGTGTAAATAAGAAGAAGAAAAATTGTATTGCATTTTATCTATTTAATTGAAGTAATTAAAGGTTTGCTTGAGTATTACCACATATTTGCAGGCTTTATTATTGTGGCCTTGTTGATGACACTTGGAGCAAGTCATTTTTACACCTCTCCTGGACAACTTTCCATACTTCTTTCTTGGCTCATCCTTTGACTTTCTTCTGCATTTTGGTGGTCTGCCAGGCATTTGCTTTGGTTCAGGAGGCTCAATCACTATATCACTAGTGTGAGGCCACATTTTCATGTTATGTATTGGCTGGATAAAGTAATTATATGCCTTCATGAAAGTATCTTTTCTATACCAATGTACAACATGGTCTTCAAGGTTTTGGCCTGCATGCTGATAAGCCAAAACAGCATGTTGACATGGTATGCCTCTCAACTGTCAGGTTCTACAAGTACATGTCTTCTTTCTGATATCAATAATATGCCTATAATGACCATCTAA
This sequence comes from Solanum stenotomum, assembly GCF_019186545.1. Taxonomy (NCBI): domain Eukaryota; kingdom Viridiplantae; phylum Streptophyta; class Magnoliopsida; order Solanales; family Solanaceae; genus Solanum; species Solanum stenotomum. The sequence continues at coordinate 97,237,939 of NC_064282.1, forward strand.
AATTTCATATCCAAATTGGCCATTGAACCTAACTTGACAATCTCTAGCATAATCTTTGTTTTCTTCAAGTACTAAACTTGTCATAGGAGAAATGTCTAATATCCAAGTGTCAACAAATTTTCTCATCTCAACATTTCTATCCATTATCTTATGTCTAATTTCTTCTAACATGGTGATAATTGATTTATGTCTAGCAGCTAATATCCAAGAATTAAATGTCTCACACATATTATTCTCAACAACATCACATTTAGCATGTTCCTTAAAATATGCTTTACACCATGTCTTTTTTTCATAATGTAACAAGTCTCCACAGATCTTATTACCAAGTTTATCAAGTTTATCCATTTCATCTTGAAATTTTACCTCAAAACTTGATTTTGCACATCTCCAGAATTGTTTTCTTCTTTCTTCTCCTCTCCAATTCTTCTGCCAATTGGACCAGATGTGTCTAGCACACATCCTCTGCTCACAATCTGGCAGCAACTCCATTATGGCTGCTACAAGAGCCCTACATATCATAATAATTGAAATTTATGACTAATAATAATTAAATAAATAGGTAATGAGATCAAAATTAAATAAAATGAACATTAAACTAACCTTTTGCATATCAGACATCACAGTCAATCCATGTCCAGTGCCTAAGTTTAGATCTTATATTAAGAAGTTGATGAAGAACCTCCAACTGTGCTTTGTTTCTTGATCAACAACTGCCCAAGCAATTGGAAACATTTGTTGATTTCCATTCCTACCAATTGCAACTAATAATTCACCCTTGCAAACACCCTTCAGAAAGCATCCATCAAAACCAATGATTTTTCTACATCCTTCCAACCAACCTCTCTTTAATGCATCAAAACAAACATAAAAGTAAACAAACATATTCTTTCCTGGAGTAGATTCCATGTCTGTCCTCACCCAACATGAACTACCAGGATTAGTCTGTTTTATCATGTCTGCATAATCACACAACCTTGCAAACTCCATCTTCCAATCACCCATAAACTCCTTGAGAATCATCAATTTTGCCCGATAACAAAGAGTTCTTCCAACATACAATCCTGTCGTCTTCCTCACCAACTCTTGAATTTCCCACAACTTTATATAAGGTTGAGAAACTATTCTGTCCCTAAACTTATTTGCAATAAAGTTAGATGTACACAACTTGTTTTTGGTTGTGGTAGGGCACTGATGAACAGGATAGTAATTCTTAACAATAAAGTCACCAGAGTCTTTGTCTAGACTAGCATACAACAACCATTTGCATTTCTTATGCTGACATTTAACTCTGACTCTATGTTTTTCATTAGGCCTCAATTTTAATTTGACTTTATATTCCACAGCATACTCTGCCACAGCCTTTCTAAATTCTATGGCATTTTCAAATACCATACCAAGCTCAAATATAGCAACTACACAATCAGGATCAAATCTAACCTTTTTACTTTTTCTTCTAGCTGGTAAATCAACACCTTCCACAGCTTCAGGATCTAATTCATCCCTACTGTCATCACTATCCAGTTCTGAACTATCAATATATTGCTCATCTCCCCCCAATCTTCCTACATACCTAGCTGCCTTGTTCTTTCCAATGTCTTCAAATCCTCTATCAACACCAGCTACTCCAAGAATTATTTCCTCTGTAGAATCAGGTTTTTTCCTCTGCAATTTGGTTTTTCTTTCATTTCTAAGAGTTCTCAACTCTTCATCAATCTCTGAGTCATCATCATCTGGAATAGCAAACTCTTGTGAATCATCACTAATATCTCAATCTGTTTCAACACCTTCAAGATCTGATGTATCATCTACACCAACTTCAACATTAATATTCTCAGATTGGGTAACTCCTTGTTGTAACCCTTCATCCATACCAACTTCAACACTAATATTCTCAGATTGGGCAACTCCTTGTTGTAACTCTTTATCCACGTTAATATTATGTGAGTTTTCTACCCCATCTTCATTAATAATTTCACCAACTGTTGGCCCACAAAGATAACCTGTAGGGACCCCATCTTTAATAATTTCTACCTCATCTATAACATGTTGAACATACAAGTCCAAAAAGTCACCATCACCTAGGTCTTTTATAAGGTTTAGTAAGCTGAAATCGTTATCTACTAAGACAAAGTTATTGGTTGTAGGGTCTTTAAAATAAAACCCACCCACAGTAACATACCCCAGATCTCTAGTATAAAAAAGCAATTCCATTAAAGAAAAGTGGTCTTTATCGATACCTACATATTCCACTTCACTTTCCCCTATGTAAGTGAGACCTCCACCAGATGTGTCTTCCGCAAATTTACCACCATGGTGAAAGCGAGTTACTATAATAATATTCATAAGATTCCCTAGAAAAAAAGTCAAATAAACCCGATAAATTACTGACAAGGAAACCCTAAAAAATTCAAACTTTATTCACATATGTACAAAACATCATCACTGTAGTAATATACAAAAGAGACGCTATATTTAAAGGGGAAATTGATAGCAATAGTCATAAAGATTCGAAAATGAACTTACTTCACAAGATTTAACACAAAATCTCCTTGCTTTCTCGAATCTGCCCTAAAACACAACAACAAGAATTATTTTATTGAATCGACCATGCCGTAGGATGAAAACATGAAGATTATTGATCAACTTTCTTGAATCGACCACATATTGAGCAGGAATCTTAAAAGAATATCTAGGGTTTTTTGGAACACGTTTTGGGGATTTAGAGAAATGACTGAGGGGTTGGGTGTTTTGTGATGTGTATTACCACGTAGGATTAGATTTTCCACATAGGAGATGTGTAATGTCACACGCTCTACCTTAAAACAAATGCCTCACACGATAAGTGCCAAGTTAGCCAGGTGTGTTTGATAGGTACACTTTTTGAGTGGTTTAAGTGTTCAATAGGAAGGAGTCCTTGTTAAGGTGTCTATACGAAAAATCCTTACAAGTTCAAGGGGCCGCTTATGCGTTCTGCCTATGGTATTATGATATGGAATCATGAGATGAAATTGAAGGTTTGTTTGGACATGCGATATGAAATTTTTGTGTTGTATATTTTCTCATATACATAAAAATCTCATAAGTTGTAAAACTATTAAAATAGCCCCAATTTTTTATTCAATCTTATCAAATAAATAAAAAATTATAAAATTGCATAATAAATTATTACAAAGTTATTTGTTCTCCACTTAAGTAATTGTTTTATCTAACTTTAATTTCATAAAAAAAATTGAACATAAATTGTAGTGTACTAGTCTTTAATATAATCCTCCCACATAGTACAAACAATTTCCTCACGTTGAACTTGCATTTCTCGATCATGTGACCGAGAAGACAAACCAACATTGTTACTTTGAGCCATTTGTTGGTCAATATCCTCCGTAACTATATCTTCATGTTCATAGACCATAAATATTTCATCACTACTTTGGTATTTTCGCAAATAATTATGTAACACTGCACAAGCTATGACAATTTTCACTTGTGTATCAATATCATAATGGTTCATGCCTTGTTTCAATATTCTAAATCTATTTTTCCAAGCTTCAAAAGTCTGTTCAATCATATTGCGCAGAGATGAATGCCTATAATTAAATAGTTTTTTGGCATTTTGAGGCTCTCTTTCACTTCCTCGATAATCTTGCAAATGATAGTGTAGTCCTTTGTATGGAACTAAAAATCCTTTTGTGTTTCGGAAACTGCATCAATAACATAATATTTATCTACCAAAAAACATTTTATAAAGAATTACTAAAAGCATATGTGACGTAAATGAGACAGTTTTGTGTAAATAAATAATATTTATTCTAAGGATGTAATTTAAAGTTACCATGTGGCAGAAATATGTAACTAAATACAAATAACTTACACATAAAATATAAATGTGCACTTATTAAGGCCATAAAATAAATTTATTAATGTGATTGAAATTTTACCTTAAACCAAGGCCAAAATCGAGTATTATGTCGAATTTTGGAATGTACACCAGTCATATTTTTTGGTTGTATAAATGTTGGTGCTATCTTACTAATTGCCTCGGCAACTATTTTAACATGCCGGTTAATTGTTTCAAGTGAATGTTGAAAAGTTTCACAATCGTGAGGTGTGAGTTAAAGTGACTATATGTGGGTGCGAATAATAAATTTTATGTCGGTGAGAATAATAAATTTTAAAAAATAATGATGTGATTATAAATTTTATTTACATATGAAACAAATGGTTAGTAGATATAAATGTGAGATTGTTTTAACAAAATATAAATTAATGGATCAAGTATTGTATTAAAATATCTCAAATCATGATATGAAATCACCATGTAATTCCATATCATGGTTTTTGGAGAATATGATATCACCTCTCATGATATGGAATCATGAGATGAAATCAACGTAAAATTGCATGTCCAAACGCTGATTTCATCTCTTCGATACCATATCGTGATATGGTATCGTATGGCCAAACGCCTATTAAGACTTTTTATTATATTTTATTTTATACGAAGTAATGCATACAATATATTAATATGTAATATAATACAATGTATAAAAACTATTTATTTTTAGAAAAAAAGGACAAATATATCCCGAACTATCGTAAATGATATACAAATACCCTCCGTCATACTTTTGGGACATTAGTGCCCCTGCCGTCCAAAACTAGAGCACATATGCCCTTCACTCTAACGGAAGACTATATAGGGACACGTGGCATAATTTTGTCCGTCGATCTAATATTTAATAAATATCTAATCGATGGATAGGATTGTGACACGTGTATGTCTGTTATTATAAAGGGTATATATGCTCTGGTTTTTTGACGACAGAGACACCAATGTCCCAAAAGTATAACAGATGGTATCTGTATATAGTTTGGGGTATATTTGTCTTTTTTCCCTTATTTTTATAAGTTTTGATAAAATTGTAATATAATTTTAATTCAAGTAAAATGTTTAGAGACAAGCCTTTTTAAAAAAGAAAAGTTATAAGAATTTTAAATTTATTTGATTTGTTATTCGAAGTCTGGAGTTCACATTGGAAGCTTCGACTATATTCGAAGAATGAATTACAGGGTCGTTCAAGTCAAATATCGAACCTAAAACTTTGGATTAAGATTGAAATAATTTCATCGGTGCATTACAACCCTTTTGGGTTCCATTATCACTATTAAAAAATTAAAAAATAATTATAAAAATATAATCCTGAAGTTATTGGTTCATACCCGACCCGCTACCCGTCAACCCGTAACAGTTGCGAGGGAAATTGAAAATCTTCAAATCCCCCAAATCCCTTCTTTCCATTTTCATTTTCCCTCTTCACCATTCCTCTTCCCCCAAAACCCCCACCGGAGATATCACTCCGCCGTGTCTCAGCCTCTACTGGTGCCGTCGATTCACCCTTAATACTATCGAGGGCAATAGATGATTCGAACATTTAGGTTTCTAGGTTTTTGAACAATTTTTTTTGGCTGTATTTGCAAAGTTGAAGTGGAAGAAGATGGCTGCGAAGGTTGCTGCTGCGGGTATGGTACATCAATCAAATGCACTAAATTTTGGTGGTGGTGGTAGTTCTAAGGTCACTACCACCACATTGAAACGAAAAACACCATCGGAGTTGCGGGTGAGTATCTTTTTTTCCGTGATTTAACTTTAAAGCTTCAGTTTTTTAAATGAAAGTAGATCTTTTTTTATGGGTGTGAGGTATAATGTCTTTGGTTTGTGGGTGGAGAGAGCATTTGTAATCAGGTCTTTTCTGTTTGAATTAGCCCACTCTTGTCACATCCTTTTTGCATAATAACATAACTAAAAAAAGGTAGCCTTGTGCACAAAGCATCACATGTTTTCACGCAGGGTATGTCGAAAGGCTGCAACCCAATAGGTGTGAGGTAGACAATCTAGCCTAATGCAAGTAGTAGTGACGTCTTCCCACGGTTCGAACCTGTGATCTATATAGGTCTCATGGAGACAACTCTATTGTTGCTCTAAGGGTGCCCTTATCATATGCTCATACTAGCATAATAATGCGGTAAGAGAAGTGTTTTAGTGACTTGACTTGGATTCTTGGAAGTGAATATGAATGATTGTAGGAAGTTAAATTGTCCATCTATTGTACATTTTGCTTTAGTGGTTTATTTGTATGAGTAGAATTCCCTGGGGAAGTCTGTTTAAGCAATTGAAAGAATGATAAAGACTATGTAACTGCCTAAGACACATAAATTTCTCTTTTACTTTTAGTTTGGAAGAGAACTTTACAAAGCAATTGAAACTAAATATGTTTGTTAATTTTCAAGATAAAATTTGACAATAAAAATATCTTTGTCAAAATTTTCTAATTAGACCTAATTTCTCACTATGAACATCTTTGTCTTTGACAATAATGAATATGATAGGGAGAACAATTGAAGAAAAAGAATATTGTGGAGCTTGTGGATGAATCAATAGTCTCAAATGGTGGCCCAATGAGGTAATTTTTGTTCCCAGATGTCTTATTATTTGTTTGAGTGCAACTCATGAAGTTCATCCACTTGTTTGAAAGCAGTGGTCTTTTCCCAGGGCCCAAGAGATGCGATGTATCAAAGAACCGAAGATATGTTGATACTCGTGTGGACGAGCTATTTCCTGCCAGAAAAAGTAGCATCAGGCTTAAGTTGGTTTCAAGAAAAGAAAATGGCAAGGTCAGTTTACTTCACTTTTTGTCAAAGTGTATATTTTTGGGGAATCTATGTAATTCACCAAATGCTATAGCTGATACTCATTCCGTTCCAATTTATATGACATAGTTTGTTTTGGTACAAAGTTCAAAAAAGAAATAAAGACTTTTGAAACCCATGGTCTTAAACATACCATAACATTTGTGCAGCAAAACTTTTGAAACTTGTTATCTTAAACATGACATACATTTGCATTACTGTAAAAGCTTCTCGTTAACAGTAATTGGGAAGTATAAAGTTAGTTGTTTCCAAAAATAGAAATATGTCATTTTTTTCGGAACTGACTAATAAAGAAAAAGCGTCACATAAACTTGAATAAAGGGAGTAGTTCTTTTGCGTGTTTCCTCCACTAAGAACTCATTATATATCTACATAAGTTTCACGTATTTTTATTTTTCTTGCTGGCAGGAAAATGTTCAAGCAGAGAATAGTGGTAATACTAAAAATTGTTCTGTTCCTTCAGCTTTCCCTGCTAAGAATCAACAGCGATCAAAATGGTAAATACACAGAATTGTATTCAATCTTTGTAGAATGTAATGGCTATTCTATCTTCTTGCTGCTGATTTAATGATTTTTTTGTATATTGTCATCAAAAGCCCAAAATTCTCTCTTGCTTCAACTGTAACTGGAAAAGATCATGCTACCGAAACTTGTAGCACAAGCGAAAGGTGCAGTGAGAATACTTTCCGCAGTGTCACTGAGCTGTCACTGGGTAGTGTAGATGTACATGGCTTGTCTACTGTTGATATGGTAATTACTATTGCCTGCATTTATCCTCTTCGATCCTTCTGTATACTTTGAATTTTGATAAAGCTAAGAATTAACCTTTTATCTTTTATTGGTAGGATAAAGCCTTAAGAGGACTGGCTACTCATGAGCATCTAGGTGCTGCTGCTAAAATTGCTGAATCCTCTGAAACTGATGGTGGTATTAGGTCAAAAATTTTCTGCTCAGAATTCCATGTCCCATGCAAGATGACCCCATTGGATTTGACCATGAAAACTAACATACGGGTTGTATCCTCATCTTCCATCAATTGGTGAGTAATGAGTTAATTGATTTTGTTATTTAATGAGCCATTTTGATATCGATTCATGCCTTCATTTAATTGTTGGAAAAACTGTTCATGTGCATTTCTTTGTGTTAACTCGTAAAAAGAAACTGTGCATCCCAGGAAATTTATTTACCACCAAATAACACAAGATAGTTAAATACTCACACTATCTGGACCTGGAGTGACAGAGCTTGTTTATGATGTTGGTCTTAGTTTATAATGAAGTGTCTGAAATATACAACTTTTTTCACGAGAGTTTGTAGTTGACTCGTATCACACACTTCAGTAAAATTTGATGGCATGTAATTAAACTAAACCATGTCTGGCATAACCAAATAAGAAGTGAGAGATGTACATATCGTTTGACCATGCCATGAAATGTGCTCCAACATAAAAAGGTTAATGTTGCTGCTTGTCTAAATGTGTCCATTTATAAAAGTACTGAAAAGAATTCTGAATGTGGCTGACATGTTTTGGGCCCTTGTCCAAGGTGTGTTTTTTGTTAGACTCATATGCAATATTGACACATTTGACACATTTGACACATTTTTGTATGTTTCTTATGTAACAGTAAATCAAAGACTAACATCTGAGTTGCCTTTATTTTTTCTTCTGCGTATTATCTATACTTGTTAATTGTTATGCAGTACTTTTCTTCTCTTCTTACTTTGGATTGTGTGCCTCGATGTTGTTTTGTGAAGGTTAATTAAGTCTTGTATGATCCTTTAGGTTTCATAGGTTGATCAATTGTGGCGCCAACAATGTGGTGGCGAGGTCCTCAGTTAATTGTTTCATGAAACTAAAGATGACCTGTTTATCTGAAGTGACTTCTGTTTCCCAAGCGACTAATCCAATGTCATTGCATTCCTGGATGTATCCTCAGTCTCCTCTACCGCCTTCAGTTATATCAGCTTTAACCTTGTCTGCTTCAGCGGGAGGTATTACTGGATTCTTCTGTTGTCCTACCTTTGTTTAATGTCTTCGCTCCCAACCATGTAATCTGTCTTTTAATTCTAGGGCAACTGGACTTTTTAAGTGAGAGACAGCTAGCATGGCAGGATTCGTTTCGAAGTTTATATTACATGCTTCGGAAGAATGTTTGCAGCATCTTCTACGGTAATAATCATTTTAATAACCACCTTCAATGTTTCGTTATAACTGACATGCAGTTCTTATTTTCTTCACATTTCATGTGACTTCACACTTATGACATACTCCCTCTATTCCATATTAACTGATTTGTGAGGCAATGCACAATTATTAAGAAAAACATTCAAGGTCATAATTTAAACCATACTTTCCACTATTGTCCTTTGTAAAACCATAAATATAGCTTTGTAAGTGGCACCCCCACAGGCCTTAATAGAGCCGCCCCTGTTGCTTGTAATGACAGAGAAACTATTCAAAGTGATTCCAGCAGATTTTACTTCAGAGGGAAGCAATGTCATAACTTGTTAATAACCTACTACCTACTCTTCTGTCCTTTTTCTTCATGTGCATTTTCCATTTTACGTGTTAATAACTATTGTTTAACTTTATTGGTTTTTGGAACTTGTGATGTTAGTTAACTTTCTTGGCTTGTACATAACTTGCCTTTAAGAGCTCTATTCTTAGTCAATTTTAGAACACGTACTCATGTTTGTATTGGCTATGTCCTTTGAAGAACTCCTGAATGGTGGCATTAATGACAGTCCACTCCAATGATTCTATTTATTTTTCCCGATTACCCTACTTTGTTCCCAAAATTCCCACGAAGGCAACTCTTGAATTAGATTGAATTTCCTTTGATGAGGTGATGCATAATCTAGCATAAATGAGTAAACCATCCTATTTTAATCCTCTACTGTAATTACTTTGTAAAACTGAACAAAGATGCATTTGTTTGTGGATACAACTTCATGATAGCTCAAGGGTTTTTCACCTTGTTCCATTTTATATGATACTTTTTCCTTATTAGTTTGTTTGACAAAGAATGACTCATTTATATATTTGGAAAACTTTAAACTTCTCATTTTGCTCTGAATAGCATGTTCTCGTAGCCATTGAAATGTCATGGTATGTTTAAGGCAACAAGTTCTAAGGGTACTTTTCGTATTTTTTTCTTTACTAAATTATTAGCATAGTCTAACACCGATATAAGCTGAAATGTGGGGAGTACCTTTTTTCTGCCACATTACATTGATCTGAATTTTATGTATTCATGTTCTCTCTGTTCTAAACTTTGCAGTTTGCACTGCTCAGTTTGTGATCATGTTCACCAGTTCTTATTCAGAGGAGAACAAACGTGTTTGTAATGCATATATATCTCAGTCAACCCGGGGTTTGAGGTCATTACTCAAAGAACATGTAAGATGCTGAATATATGACACTTCTTACTTTGCTTATTTCTTCAAGGAATTCTTCAAGCATTATCATGTATCATCCTGCTCGTTTGTGGCCTATTTGGTGTCAATTTTTACAGTGTTGTTGTATTGAATATGGGTATTGAGAAAATAATGTAGTGAATAAAAAAATTGCTCTCTAACAACTTAAGCTTTTAGATGAGATGGTTACACACTTTACCATGGTACTGGAGCAGGAAGAAGTCTTTGGACCGAGTCTCACTGTCTTTCAATTGCTGAAAAGAATTTCCACATGTTTGGACCACAAAAAAGAATCACATTTGCACATGAGGGGTGTGTTGAGAATATAATTAAGTAAATAAAAAGTCTGTTCTCTCCAACCACTTAAGCTTTTGTCTCCGACCACTTGAGCTTTTAGATGAGATGGTCACACTCACACCTTTCAACAATGGGAATGGTGACCTGCAAACTTGATGCAATCTTATACAATTCTTTTATTTATGATTATAAAAGTTGCTCTTGGAGCAGCTTGGGCATGTTCTAATGTCATTAAAGTGTCATTTATTCATTAGGTCTTAACGTCTGCAATTTAAGTTCCCGATAACTAGAATTTTATAATGATGCAGTGATATGCAAGCAATGCTAGTTTGCATTTGAATAACATCTTAAATTTCCAGAGGAATAACATCACACCGATTTAGAAATTTTGTACATGCTCCAGTGAGAAGTTCTATATATGTCTATAAAAATAGGAGCCCAAAGGAAATGTAATAAAGGACAATAGAGTCTCGGGGCTTTAAGTGAGAAGCAAATGCATGGTGTATAAGTTTGCATCATGTTACCTCTATATGTTGAAAGTGTGTCAAATATGTATGTATATTCAGCACTTTAGCATCACTAATTGAGTGAGACTAGAAAGTGCATCATGTAACCTCTATCTGTTATTCTGTTGTGATGATGAATTTGGTCATTATCCTTCCTATGCAGCAAGCAACTGGCTTCTCAGTTTGAGACTATTCCTCACTAGTTGTGAAGCTTAAAAGGAAAAAAACATTCAACTATCCAAACACAAGCTTGACTTCTACAAACTATTTTCTAACTTTAATTTTGAATAATCATTTTTCCAACTTCAATTTCAAACAATTTTCCCCAACTTTATTTGTTCAACTCAATGGTTGTGGAAAGCCAAACAGGCCATCTGTTTCTTGTATTCACTCCACTCATCAGTTCTTTCTAGCTCATTAAGATTCAGCACCAATTGTAGGCACTTGTAATACTATACTATTGGAAACAGCCTATCTACCCAAAGATAGGGGTAAGGTTTGTGTGCACCCTACCCTCCCCAGACCCCACGTTGTGGGATTACAGTGGGTATGTTGTTGTAATACTGTACTGATATACTGTGGTCTGTGCTGGAACATCATCTTCATGCTTTTACAATAAAATAAAGGGAAAAACACATTTCCTATCTTCTGACTCTGAATGTGTTTTTATTTGATACATAATTTGTTAAGCTAATTATGTAATGAAATCTTTTGTGGATGGTAGGATGTTTCTTATTCTATGCCGCTTTGCCACTCGAAGTTGGAGGAGCTTAATACAGAAGAACTGGTTGAGCTTTCAGAGATTGAGAAACAAAATCTGGGCCAGGTAACATGTTAGGTTGTTGATACTCACCTGGATAAATAAATCCAGCAATGAAATTTGCCTGCAAAGCTTTGGTATTATTGATGTCAGATTCTTGGACTGACTTGTTCATTCCAACTTTTAGGAAAGGGAGAATTGTCCAATGCTTTGAGTATCTTTTTTAATGTCTTATTTTCCTTTGCCTTGATGAACTTAACTTTCTCGATGTGGAAATCTTGGAATAATTATAGTGATGAATTGTGCTTCAAGATAACTCTACTGCTTGCTAGAAGAACTCTCATGGTGTATCCAGTGGTTGATTATTTAGTCTCCCCTTTTACCTTGATTTTCTGATATTGTTGAAGTATGTTAACTGCTTCCTTTAAAAGCTTAACTATCATAGACGAGATACTTTTATTTACTTATTTTGTTCACAGTATTACCCACCCCACATAATTTTGTGATTTTTTTTCTTGGGCCTAGCACATGGAAATATTTCACTAGTAGGTGATGGTGAGGCCAAACTAAGGACCTTTGCTTGCTTAATATGTTGAAGTGCGTGAATAACCTGATTTAAAAACTTAAGCTGTAATAAGGACCTTCATTTATATATTGGTTTATAATATTATATTTTCTAACTGGCGAATATAATGTTTTATGCAGACTAGGCGTCGGAGTGCTATGTCCGATGTGGATAATAGGCCAGATTCCTTGCTGGCATTCACTGGAAATAAGAATGTTCATTCTTTATATGACTTTCTATTGAACTATCGGTAAACTCGTAATTGATGACGGATGTTTAGTCGACTTCATTCTATCATATGATGCCACAGTTTTGATAGTTGCTTATGATCTTTCACTACACTAAATAGCATTTTTCAAAATTTTCAGATATTTCTTAACTTCTCTAACTGGTGTGGATGTCCCTGAGTTGTATTCACCTATCCCATTTGAGAATGCTGCACTCACTGCTCCTGAGGTTTGTTTAAGACTTATGCATAATCTTGTTTCTTCATTTATCTTGTCTGATATGTTGGCTTGGGCCATACTTAAGGGTCGTTTATATGGAGATAGGATCATACATGATTATAAGATGGGTACAGTATGATTAGTAAGACAATTTGTATGTGGATTTAATTGGGTATACATTTGCAGTTGTCCTTTTGCCTTATTGTGATAACATCCTTATGTGTAGCCTCAGTATAACATGTTTCTTGTTTGCCCTTCAATGGAAATGGTTATTACTTATTACATTAAAAAGATATTTCTCAATATGTTAATCTTGATCTCGTTATTGCATTATAAATGTCTTATCTTGTATAATCTCTCAAGCTGGTTATAGTTTTACAAGTGTGTTATCCGGAATGCAAATAGATATTATTTTACCTACTTTGCAGGTCAGATGCAAAGAGGTCAGGAGAATTGATCAGGCAGCTTTTCAAGGAATGGAGTCAAATGTGACTTATGAGCCTAATCAACAACCATCTTCTGGGATGTGCTATAGTGTTGAAATTAAGGGTCGATACCTTGCCCCATGGGTAACCTCTGCTATATGTGATGCTTTCAGCTCTAACAGCACAAGTTTTGAGGCTAGGTATACTGTCTAAAAACATTATTTACCTGAATTATCTTTCATTTTCACAAGAACATAGTTTTGCATGTAGTGTATTAAAGCATCTTTTAGTGGTTGGAAGGGGATGTCCCTTGGTGTTGCTGATGGACATTCAGGAAGTGATATTTTGGGTACAAAAAATCCTCTCACAGAACATTAAAGCTTTAAATTTTCAATGTCAAAATCCAATCAGGAGAAATCCTGCAGTATTATGAAAAAAACTAGTTTGGAAATGAGTTTACTGTAGTGTCCAAATGATTAAACCATCTACTTTTTGTATCTATATTCTGTTCAGAAGTTTTAATCTATCATACTAATGCTGTTTCATTTTAGTATTTATATTCTATTTTATTGGTTTACTTATGGATTTCCCTTTTTTACCTCTAAATTTTATGTCTTTGCAGTTTCATCAGCGAGCCAGCCTCAGTTAACTTGAATGCTAGTCTCGGCATTACTGGGAAATATTCTGATCCTGAAGTTTCAGCAACTGAAGCCTTGGACAAGGATAACCTTTGTTTCGGTATCCAGAATACCAAATTTTGTTCCCAGATAAATTCAGGTTTCTTAAAGGGGTTGAAGTACAATGGTGGTTCTTATGCTGCGTTTCTTTCACCTGTTTGACACCCCGTGTGCAACATATTCTGGGTAAATTATAAACTGGCATCTGTTTTTGCTGCAATACATCTTTACCGTTGTAAAATTGTTCAGTAATTGTTCGTGTTTCAACTGTCTTCAGTCAAATTCCTGTTGTAAAATTGTTCAGTAATCATTCGAGCATTATAGCTGCTTCGACAGCTATAATACTGTGCATAATTTGCAGAAATGTTGATGATCAATACTTTTGATTCTGGTGAATGGGGTTTTGCTCTACTGAAATACATTGCACTTGATGGAGTTTATTATGCTGTCATATCTTGCAGATTTTGCTTTAAGTTCATCATCCCTTACTTTCTCATTTTCATTTTATTGACCTCTTAACTCTCGGCTCGTTTGGTATGTGGGGTGAGATAGCAATATCATGATATAAAATGTGTGGTCATTTTGTCCTACGTTTGGTTGGTGGGATAAGGGATAACAATCATATGTAATGTACTAAAATAATGGGATAGCTAATCTCATGAAATATCCTTGTCTATCCCATCTTGCATACCAAATGAGCCCTTAGGGGTTGGATATATAATTTGAGATTACATTTATTCTGAGTTTGGTTATATATCAAAATCTTGACATTATCTACCCTATATTGGATGTGAGATTATAAATCACAAGATCAAAATTTCAAGATAAGACTAAATAATGCCTAAGAAGCTCAACAACCTTTAAATTTTTTAATTTTTTTGCTCATCTAGTTGATTGAGGGATAAATGAGTACAAAAGTAAAGTAAGTGTTTCATTATTAATCATAGAATTACTAGTTTTGCATGTATCCCTTTGGTATGGAATATTTCATCCCTAATCAAGGACTTTCAAAGGATTTGAATGCATTTCAGTCGAGGGTCTTTCTAAAACGGTCTCTCTATTTTCACGAGATAATGGTAAGATTTGCGTACACTCTATTCTATTCAGATCCCATTTAGTGGGATTTGACTGTGTATGTTGTTGTAAGGTTAAGGGCGAATTTAGATTTAGTCAAGTCCAAGAATAGGTACGTAACATCGGGTGAAAAAAAAAAGAAGAAGAAGCTCACCTTTGACCTTTGTGATTGTC
Source organism: Solanum stenotomum (assembly GCF_019186545.1). Classification (NCBI taxonomy): domain Eukaryota; kingdom Viridiplantae; phylum Streptophyta; class Magnoliopsida; order Solanales; family Solanaceae; genus Solanum; species Solanum stenotomum. Next base: position 97,252,988 of record NC_064282.1, read on the forward strand.
TCTTTTAAATTTCTTATAAGCTAAAGTTAATAAGAATGTAGCAAAATAATGGAACATAAATATAATCACCAAGCCGGTTAATAAACTTAATTAAATTAATCTTTGTTTAGTAAAAAGAAAACAAAACAAAAAGGCTAAATTGGTGATGGAAACAAAGTCATAGGAATCCAAATTATTATTAGATGAAACAAGTAAAACAAGACAAATTTGTTAAAAGCAATATAACTAGGAAAGTCGAGCCAAATATTTTGAACTAAGCTTTATTGAGAATAATTACTATAAAAATAAGGAATAATCAATGAAGAATCTTTGCAACTTCTGGTGGAGTAGGAGTGGTTCATGACTCAGTTATTTTTTATTCGATATTCGATACTTATATTATAATCTGATTGAATTCAGAAACATATCAGAAAGTCCTGTATTAAGAATAAGTGCTCTTATACAACTCAAATTTTTACCATAACACTTGGTGATCATTTGTTTCCTTTCATCTGTTTTATCAATGGCGGAACTAAGAGGGCTCGAAAAATAAAATATAGTGTCTCTACTGAATCAACTTTTAATCTTATATTCAAGCGAATCAAAATTTAGATATATACATTAAAGTTTTAAAAAAATATTTTATATACACAATGTAATATTTTATCAACAGAGTTTGGGTGAACACTCTCGTCCTCTTCTAGATCTGCCTTCTCTTCATTCTTAATTAGAGGGGAAGTTGAAGCGTTAGATATGGGGAAAAATATTGTTCGGGAGCACTTTTCTCCTTAAATGGGCCTTACGTATCACAACTCTATATCAATCAAGTGCACGTGACTAATGAAAGCATGTCACGTGCACACATGTTAGAGACCCAAAGCATTGAAGGTCGTGTATCATTTTCTGCCAGAAAGCAGAACACAAAAAATGCCTTGATGATTAGACAAACCTTCTGGTGAGTCCACGTGGCAGTTATTTGTGGTATACAATAATAATTTTTTTTTATTTTTTTAGAGTTAATGCATTTTTATTTTTATATGTCTTGATAGTGAAAGTAGTAGAGTATTTATTATTTATATGTTCTTTTATTCTTAATCAGAGATATTTATTTTGAGTATAATTAGAGTTTTTGGATTTTAGCTTTGGAAATAAAGTGACCATTGAAAGGGAGAGATTTACACTTTTTGAGCGCGAATCTCAGCATAAAATCACGAAGTCTGTTGGTGATGAAGAAGCTCAAACTCACGACAACAATGGAGGACAAGGGAAAGACATAGTTTCAAAGTGTGAAGTGAACAAGGTTCAGACACATTTATTTCCTTTTAGACTTGTGCATCACAACCGTCCATCACAAGACAATAAAATTAAATCAAGACCGTTGGTTCAAAGTTTGATTGAGACACCTGGATCAACTGACTCATCATTTTGGAAGCTTCCACAATATTGATATTTCAAATTATCTAATTTTTCTATTTCTTGTATAAATTAAAATTCTATATTATCTATAGGCTGGACAAATAGGATTTGTACAAGTGTCCTAGGCATAACAAATTTTGATTCCTTTTTTACTGTATTTATACATGTACAACTTGAGAAGAAATACACAGTGAAGGGAGTCAATCAACTTCACAAAAACACATCACTCAAGAACAATACAACAACATTTGTCATCTTCTCCAGCAGTTTAAGTTTGAATCTCCAGAAGAATTGAGTTCTGAAGTCACAGTCACTGCCAATTGTGCTGGTATCCCTGAACACTCTACTCTAAAATCTGATTCTATTGTTTGGATCCTTGACTCAGGAGCCTCTGAACATATGACTTGTGATTTAAATCTCTTGTTTAACGTTAGGGCTCTTACTAAACCTGTTTTTGTCAATCTTCCTAATTCACAAAGGGTAAAAGTTACACAGGCAGGATGTGTAAACATTTTTCCCAATTTCACTATCTCTAATGTGTTGTTTCTTCCTAGTTTCAAGTACAATCTATTATCAGTTCATCGATTCTGTCAACTAGGTGATTCTATTCTCATTTTTTCTGCTTCTTGTGCTATTTTGCAGGCCCCTTCAATGAAGAGGCCAGTGGTTCTTGGTAGACAAAAGGAAGGACTCTATCTACTTCACTCACTCAGGCCTCGTACTAGTTCTTTAGGCAAAATCAAGGACTTTGGTCCAATGTCTTTTATTTGTAGTAGTGATCAGACTGTTTTTCCTATTTCATGTTCAGCAGTTGGTTCTTCTGATGTAATCCTCTGGCACAATCGTTTGGGGCATTTGCCCTTATCTAATATGAGAAATATTCCCTCTATTACTTGTTCAAATTCATCTTCTTTCCTTGATCATTGTGTTATTTGTGCTAAAGCAAGACAAGTTAAATTACCTTTCCAATCTAGCACAATATCCACCACTGACATCTTTGAATTAATTCACATTGACACTTGGGGGCACTATAAAGACTCTACACATGATGGTTTTAAGTATTTTTTAACCATTGTTGATGATTTTAGTAGAGGGACTTGGACTTATCTCCTAAGTGCTAAGTCTAATGCTTTTCATGTCCTTAAAACATTCTTAGCAATGATAGAGAGACAATTTTCCAGAAAAGTCAAAAAAATTAGATCAGATAATGCCCTCGAACTTGGGACTAGTTTGGAAGCTTCTCAGTTCTTTTCTTCACAGGGTATTTTACATCAAACTACTTGTGTCTACACCCCTCAACAAAATGGAGTTGTTGAGAGGAAACACAAGCATTTGTTAAAGACTTGTAGAGCACTTTTATATCAATCTAATTTGCCTATTTCTTTTTGGGGTGAGTGTCTATTGACTGCAACTTTTCTTATTAATAGATTTCCTTCCAAGACTCTCCAACACAAGAGCCCTTATGAGATTTTGTTTGGTACTCCACCTTCCTATGAGAATCTAAGAGCTTTCGGTTATCTTGCCTATGCTTGCACTCTACCTATTCATAGATCCAAATTAGATCCTAGGTCTATTCCTTGTGTTTTCATTGGATATCCAGCTGGAAAGAAAGGTTTCAAGCTCCTAAACCTCAAATCAATGCAAGTGTTTGTTTCTAGAAATGTTAAATTTCATGAAGCTATCTTTCCTTTCATTTCTCAAACTGCAAATCCTCATTTCTTTCCTGTCAATTCTCCTTCTTCCCATGCTTCTGATGACTCTACCCTTCCAGTTCCTACTCCTCCAACTTTTCCCTTTTCTGATACTTTCACTTCTTCTTCTACTGACCACTCTCCCTCTCCTACATCTTTGATGTCCCCTGATCGATCTCCTTCTCCTGTTGTTCCTACTACTCTCATTCCTACCAGAGCATCTACTAGAGCATATAAAACCCCTAGTTACCTGAAAGATTATATTTGTAATTCAGTCTTCATTTCCCCTGTCACTACATCCTGTTTCTCTACTCCTATTCAACCCTCTGTGCTTTCTTTTTCTGCTTTGTCCTCTACAAATCAAGCCTTGCTCACCTCCACTTCCTATATCTCTGAACCTACTTCTTATTCCCAGGCTTCACTTCATCCTGGTTGGCAAATGGCTATGACTAAAGAATTTGAAGCTTTAAATTTAAACAAAACCTGGGATGTTGTTATGTTACCTGCAGGGAAAAAGGCATTGCCCTGCAAATGGGTCTACAAGGCAAAATACAGGTCTGATGGTGCTTTAGAAAGGTTAAAGGCTCGTTTGGTCGTTAGAGGTGACATACAAAGACAGGGTATTGATTTTACTGAAACTTTTTCACCCGTAGTCAAGATGACTACTATCAGGTGTATCCTAGCAGTGGCAGTCAAGTTAGGTTGGGATCTTTTCCAATTGGACGTAGACAATGCCTTCCTGCATGGTGATTTGCAAGAAGAAGTTTACATGAAATTCCCACCAAGGATGTCAGCCCCTTCCTCTAACCATGTTTGCTTATTAAGGAAATCGTTATATGGGTTACGCCAAGCTTCACGACAGTGGTATACTCGACTCACAGCTGCTTTGAGTTTTAAAGGCTATTCTCATTCTCTCAACGATTATTCCTTATTTTTCAAAAGTTCAGGCGGTCTTATCACTATGCTAGCGGTATATGTTGACGACATATTAATTACAGGCAATGATTTACCTGAACAACAACAACTTAAGGATTTTCTTCATGCTGAATTTTGGATTAAGGACCTTGGTAAAGCTCATTTTTTTCTAGGCATGGAAATTATTCGAGAACCTACTGGATTGATTCTGACTCAGAAGAAATTTACCTTTGAATTGCTTCAAGAGTTTAATTGTTTTGGTTTCCGACCAGCTTCCTCTCCACTTGATCCCACTCAGAAACTTTTCGCCGATAAGGGTGAGCTTCTGTCGGATCCAACTTTGTATCGCCGGCTTTTAGGTAAACTCAACTTCTTGACCCACACCCGACCGAATCTCTCTTTCACTGTGCAACATCTTTCTCAGTTTATGCAAACCCCTCGTCAACCTCATTTGGACGCTGTTTTCCACTATCTCCGTTATTTGCTCAAAGAACCCAATTTGGGGCTTCTCATGAATGTTGACCCATGTCTTCAATTAGTTGCTTTTTATGACTCCGATTGGGGGACTTGCCCTAAATCTCGTCGTTCCGTTAGTGGATATTATATAAGTTTTGGAGGTTCTCTTGTTTCATGGAAATCAAAGAAACAATCTTTAGTATCTCTATCATCTGCTGAAGCAGAATACAGATCTATGCGACGGGTAGTTGCTGAGATTACCTGGTTGGTGCGATTATTCGCCGATCTTTCCATCACCCTATTTCTTCCTGTCACTTTGCACTCCGATAGCCAGGCTGCGATTCACATAACGAAGAACCCAATTTTCCATGAACGGACGAAGCACGTCGAACTCGACTGTCACTTCGTCCGGCAACAATTTCTAGCTGGTCTCATTTCCCTCTCATATCTACCCTCTCACTCTCAGCTCGCTGACGTTTTCACCAAGTCGTTATCTGGTCCTTCTCATAGATCGAATGTTCACAAGTTGGGGGTTACTTCCTCTCCCTCCAACTTGAGGGGGGTGTTGGTGATGAAGAAGCTCAAACTCACGACAACAATGGAGGACAAGGGAAAGACATAGTTTCAAAGTGTGAAGTGAACAAGGTTCAGACACATTTATTTCCTTTTAGACTTGTGCATCACAACCGTCCATCACAAGACAATAAAATTAAATCAAGACTGTTGGTTCAAAGTTTGATTGAGACACCTGGATGAGCTGACTCATCATTTTGGAAGCTTCCACAATATTGATATTTCAAATTATCTGATTTTTCTATTTCTTGTATAAATTAAAATTCTATATTATCTATAGGCTGGACAAATAGGATTTGTACAAGTGTCCTAGGCATAACAAATTTTGATTCCTTTTTTACTGTATTTATACATGTACAGCTTGAGAAGAAATACACAGTGAAAATTTCACAATTCCTATCGTTCTTTTCTTCCAAGAAAGTCGGTCTGAAAAATGGGTAAGACTCGTTATTTTTCATTCTCTAATGATCATAATCAGAGCCAACGAGTAGATCGAGCTGAGATAGGCGAAATTTTGAACCCTTAATATTTCTGAATTATAAAAGTGACATATAAAAGTTCTTCAAAAGAAATGGTTTTAGGTATGTTTTGAATTCTGAAAATTGGAAGGAGATTAAATATATGTTTTAATGATTATTAATGTTTTCACATGAATGAATGATTAGAAAATCATGTTTAAATAATAATAATAAAAAAAACCATAGGCAAATAATGCACTCTGCCGACCAAAATTAGTAGGCAGATAATGATCATTAGCTATACTTTTATAGGTTTTCATGAACTTTTTTTTGTTTTGGCTAAGTCTATATTCTCTTTGCTTTTAGGAAGTTCAAGATTTTTTGTCTTTTATAAAAATCATCTAGTATCTGAAATCTACGAGCTCGACTATATATAATTCAACTTCATATTGTATAAGTTTCATTCATAAGGGGTGCATAATTCTATCATTTTTCTATTCTTAACTCGAATCTGCAATCTCGTAAAAAGATTGTGTTTATCTCATCACATGTTCAAATATTTATTTATTTATATATTTATTATTATTATTATTATTATTATTATAATTTTTTTTCAATTTATCTTGTATTGATCCTTTAATTTTCTCCTTTCTAAAAAAGTCTAGGATCCTAAGACTCAAAAATTGCTTTTAGGATTTAGATTGACAAGTTCTATCATAAAATTAGGGTCAAAAGTATGATTTATTTTTTTCTTTCTAAAAGCAAAAGTGTTTGCTTTATTTTGAATCTCTAGAAGTAAAAAAAAAAAGTTTGCTTTTTTTTCCATTTTGAATCTTTAGAAGTAAAAAAGTGTATTTTCTTTTCATATAGAAAAAGTTTACTGCAAAGTGATAATCCTTTTTTGCTTAAGTCATTGTCAAACATGCAAAATAATAAGTAGTAACAAATATACACATGCACATTAATTGAACCTTATTCCATAGTGTACTATTATGTCATGATTATTACTTTTGGAGCAAGGATAAAATTATTATTTTTTGTATAATTTATAAGTCACGAATTTAAATGGTGCAATCGATTTGCTAATTCTCGTACATTGTGTACATGCGAAAAATACTCCATACCTAAAAGTTAATTAACTTTTTTAATATTATGTTGTATTTCCTTTGCACAACATTAATCAGTCTTATATACATCACATCAGCTCGATCAATGATTAAAGGCATTTATAACAAGGAATTAATTTATATAAATTCAAATTTATGGTTGAAAATTTGTAATTTTGTAGAGTTGGAGGTCCAAAATAGATAGTCATGTAAATATAAGTGTCCATTTAGATACTAAGGCAAAGTTTATAGTCCTTGTTAACGATGAAAAAGTATTTATCAGTTCACCACAATCCGCATTAACATAGTTAATTTGTTGATAAAAAATATTGAGATAAAAGAGTAAGATCCAAACTTTATAGCATGTGGAGGTTGACAAACTCACAACTTTTAGGGGGGTGGAGTGGTTGATTTAAAAAGTTTTATTTCAATAAAGTACAAATATTCTATCCAAAAAAAGTAGTTATGGGATACTAAAGGACTTGAATATAAAATATTCCAAAATTTCCTACCTGGAATTCCATTTGGTATATATTATATTTAAATAATAAAGTTTAAATTAAAGTATCATTGACCCTTTAAGTTTAATCAATTAAATATACATTTTATATGCTTTATTATTTCATTGCACCACTTGCGACTTAATTTAACATAAACGCTTCTTCATTTTCATGACTCAAACTCAGAGGTTTGGTTGAAGATCCAAAATTTAAGTCCATATCACCGAACCCTATGAAGGTTCCAGATATGGTGGTTAATGATCGCGTGACTATTGACAAATATTATTAATATTATAAAATATTATCATAAAAAGTTTTTTATAGATAATATTTCACATTTAATTATCGCCGAGGATTGTTGTTTTCTCTATGAAATTCATAAAAATAAATTTATGAACAGGTCAAATTCCAACAGAACATTCATAACAAATTAGCGATTTTCTCACCTCAAATATGTTAATCAAGTATAAAGAAAAGATTTATATTCTAATGTGAAAACAATAAATATTTATCTACACGATGTATAACGTAAGTGATAAATTCACTACGTGTGTTTTCTATATAATATTTATTTCTTAATTGTACGTAATTAATGACATAATTTTATTTTAATTTGTTGCTTAACTTTATTATATATGTATGATTTAATGTATTTATCAAACAAAAAACAATTATTATATTGTATCTTTAAGATTTAACAAAAGTACCTTTCTATTTCCCTTTAATTACTTTTCGATTTTAATTTTTATAAGTTGAATTAAATTTCAATAATTTCCCATATTTTATGAACTTTCTATCAAAGTTTAATGGGTCAACTTCAATAATCATTCTCCATTATTGTCATCATTATAGTTTCATTAGTTTGAGAAAAAGATGTTTTTTAGTTCATTATTCCTTTTATTAAGTTTTACTTTTGCTCTCTTTATTTTTTCTTTCCTTTTTTATTTTTCTCGACACATTTTTTTGGGGTGGGGTAAGGGGAAATGACATCTCACCTAAATATGCAAGTCCAGTATAATTTTAAACTATCAAAAAGCGATTGCAATGAAGTGATAAATATTATTTCATTCTTAAATATCGATCTCATATTTGAGCTCTGTTACAATGTCGCTTTAGTTAGGAAGTGTATTAGGTAAAAAAAATTACACTATTCAAGTTCAAATTTTGAAAATAATTTTTTTTATTTATAGTATTTTTTTTAAAAAAAGAAACATTCTTATAACCTTTTTGGTATATTCACTTTCTTCTCACCCTTCAATTAATCTTCATCAATCCTCACAATACTCTTTTTACGGTGCAACATGAATTTAGATTAGTCGAAACATTAAAAAAAATCAAATATTTAAATATACTTGGTTTCACCAAATGATTACAGTAAATTGAACTCCTTCCGTTCATTTTTAGTTGTCGTAATTTTCTTTTTGAGAGTTAAACTATATGAATTTTGACTAACATTTTAAGATGTATTTTTTTATCATATTGATATGAAAAAAGTTGCAATTTATAGTACTTTCCGTATAGTTTTTGAATATCTAAAATTTTATTTTAAAATATCAAATTAATGTAATCTAATTTAGCTTTAAAAATAAGTCAAATTGACTCTCGAAAAGTACAACATGACAACTAAAAAGGAACATATGAAGTATTAACTTACTATGACTGAATGCTTAATAAGGTGAAAATATATACTAATTAATTGATCATAATGAAGTGATAACAATTTACTAACAAACACATATTATCACATTTCTTAAACATCGAGTGTGGATAAGTTTTTACTTCGAATACACCGGGTATTTACTTGAAAAAAAATCATAATATTATAATGACCATTTTGCCCTTCCTCTTTTTTCTTCTTCCTCACCTAAAGTCATATCCTTCTCACCTCTCCCTCTTTGCTTCACATGCACTCATATTTTCATTAAATACTTCTGAGAACCAAGACAAAAGAGAGCTCATAAGATTAGATTTTAGGTATCTTCCACTCTCCTCAACCCCACCACACACACATTCGATTAAATTTTGATTCACATGTTTAAAGTTCATTTCTAGGGGCAACGCTTCTAACATTTATGATCTTTTCCCATTCTCAGGGTAAAGTCGAGACCTCTAATTAAAAATGAAGGATGTCAATCATCTCACGGTAACTCATATTGAATTAAAAAAATAAGAAAGAAAGAAGCATGTGTTCTCTTGTGTCCCTCTCTTTTTTGGTCCTCCAAAATTCTTTTACCATCATATCACATATTCTATCATCTATTCCTCAAAAAAGAAAAAAAGAAAAAAAAACTCCAAATCCAACCATTGGAATCCAAGAATGTAGATAGATGTAAAAAATAATAAATTAAATTAAATTAAATAAAAAACCAACACTATAACATTATTAGTTATTTTGCTATCTTTTTCTGCTTCTCCACTAATGGCAACTACTGCAAGTGCTGCCACATCAACACAAAAAAATAAATTAAAGTGGCATTTAGATTTTGTTTCTATTTTTTTTAGAAATTACCTTTTCTAATAATGTTAGATTCGACTGTAATATTTATTCATGTATTGCTTAATCTTAAAAAAAATATTATCTTCTAATATTTACTCTTTGCAATACCAATAACTTAGTGAAATTCTACAAGTAAAATCAGAAAAAATAATGTGTATAGAACATTACTCCTAACTTATAAAGATAGAAAATTTGTTTACGATAAATCATTGACTTAAGTAACTCATATTCAAAACTAATGAAGAAACCATAACTTATCGAATTTTAGACCCTAGCTAGTTTAACGCTAATTTGCTCAAAAAAGACATTTTAATCATGATCTAATTTCTGAAATCCGAATTAGTTGAGATCCTAAAACAAGTACCGAACAACGAATAAAAAACAACAAATATCCTCATTAGATATTCAAAACGACCATTTTGCCCCTCTCTTTTTTTGTTTCCTCACCTCTCCCTCTTTGCTTCATATTCACTTATATTTCCAAATACCGAACATCGAATAAAAAATAACAAAAATCCTCATAAGATGTTCAAAATGACCATTTTACCCCTCTTTTTTTGTTTTTTTTTGTTTCCTCACCTCTCCCTCTTTGCTTCACATGCACTCATATTCCCATTAAATACTCTTAAGAACCAAGACAAAATAGCCTCTTCTCACTCCCCACCCACTCCCTTAACTCCCCCTACCCCCCACCTACCCACCCCCAACCAAACCCCACAAAAACAAACCCCTCTTGTTCTCTTCTATCCCCCACCCCCACCCCCCTCTTTTTTTTTTGGTCCTCCAAAATTCTTTCACTAGATATCATACAATCCATCATCAAAAAAACCCCAAAACCAACCATTGAATTCCAAGAATGTAGATATACATAACAACACAAAACACACAAAAATAAACATTAGTAATTTTTTTTCATTTTTCACTAATGGCAAGTGCTACTACATCATCAACACATAAATTTCAAGAATATGATGATGATGAAGTTACAAGTTACAAAAACAAGAATTGTGAAGTTGTTGTTAATAGACAAGAAATTAAAGGTGCAATTGCTAAAGCAATTGAATTAAGAGCTTTACATGCTGCCCTTTTACAACAACAACAACAAGGGAATAGTCCTATTAAAAAATTCCCTTCTTCTGCTTCTCCAACTGTTTCACTTCATTCTCACCATTTTTCTTCTCAAGATTATCCTATTTTCACACCAGTAAGTCTTTTTTCTTATTGTTTTTTAGTTTGGTTTATGATAAGAGACGGATTCAGAATTTAAAGATTCGATCTTTAAAATATTGACTTTGATATGTTATGTTGTATTCATCACAATTTTTTAAACTTCACTTGTGAGACTTGTCTTATATTCTTCTTATTGTAAAGATTCGGCCTTTAAAGATATTGACTTTTTGATATGTTTTACTTGAGTCGATGTGTATCGAAAACTGACTCTCTACTTAGGAGTATGATTGTATATACTATACTTTCTAGATCCCACTCGTGAGATTAGACGGACTATGATGTTCTTGTTGTAAAGATTTAATCTTTAACGATACTGATTTTGATATGTTTTACTTGAGTCGAATTATGTTGAAAACAGACTCTCCATATAGGGGTATGACAGTACATACCACAGTTTCTAGACCCCACTTGTGAGATTAGACCGATTATGATGTTTTTGTTGTAATAATTCGACCTTTAATAATTTTAATTTTGATTTTGATATGTTTTACTTGAGTTCTATGTGGTAAGGTTGTACACACCACTCCTTCTAGGCCCCATTTATGAGATTATACTGAGTATATTATTTTATTGTAAATTAAATTCTTTTACATTTATGTAGTTCGGATTCTATAAAAATATTGTACGATTTTTCAAAAATAGTGCAATTTTTAAGAATTTGATACAAGTATAATAATATTTTGGAGAGTTTGAGCAACATAAGTAGTTTTTTATTTCTCTTCATTCCCACCATTTTTCTGCTCAAGGTTATCCCATTTTCACACCAGTAAGTTCCTTTTCTTCTTTCTTCTTTTTTTTTTTTTAAAAAAATTAAATAAATACTTTTTATTAGAGTTTTATTATAGGCTCATTCTTGTTTTACAGTCCATACCATAGTGTTAACATTTTTTGTAAATTCTCATGTGTTTTTTTTTTTTTTGTACAAATTGCATTTCTTATTTGAATTATGAAAATATATGTTTGACCAAATATTAAATAATCTTAACTTCAATCTTAGACAATCTTATCTAGATATATTGCTTCTAAACGAAGGAATTAAATGTCAAACCTGAAATAAAAATGATATAATTAATAATTCATTGTATTTCATATACATGTAGGTCTTATATATTGCACATTACAACTTTTTATAACTATATAATAGTAAAATTACTAACCTATAACTTTTAGTGATTTTATTGTTATAGTGAGTAAAGTTTAGACAGTTTCATGTGACAATAGTAATTTTACAACTTTATTATTATATTAGGTAAAGTTTAGTGACTTTACTATTATAGTGACTTCGATCATTTTAACGAGATAAAAAATAATTTTGTGACTTACTTTATACGGACAAAGATCAGTGACTATACGTGAAATTAACACCAGATTTCATAGTACCAAAACAAGTTTGCCACTCTTGGTTTCACTTGAGATCAAGATTAATTGTGATCTATGTTGCTCAGACTCTCTAAAAATGCTACAACACCATGGTTGGATCCTTCAAACTCTTCAAAAAGGCCAACAGGTGCATAGTGGACTTGAAGAGTTTGGAGGATCCGACAAGAGTTCTGCAACATTTTTGGAGAGTACGAGCATCATAACATAGGTTGCGATCACTCAATCACATTGGTGTGTATAGCTTCTATAGAAATGGTTGAAATCTCGAATTTTCGTTTTTTTTTCATTTTTGATGATCTACATTATTTATCAAGACTAGTTGTGATCTATGTTGCTCATGCTCTTCAAAAAAAGCCGATGACCACGTGTCGTAACCTCCATAAAGGAGCTTTTTTTTGGAAGATCCGACAAGTATTTGCAACATTTCTGAAGAGTCCGAGCAACATAGGTTGTGATCACTTCATTTTTGATGATCTTTGAATCAACATTTTGTGTGCAGAGCTATGAAGATGAACCATTGCCAGGATACAAACAACTACACTTAGATCACAATCCAAACTATGCTGAACTTTGGGATGAATATGGATTTGGAGGAGTAGGAAATGGTAACAATGAATCCGTTTTATCGGATTACAGGAAGGCGAATTCGACCTTAAAAAATGGATTTACGAATAGTCTGATCAACTTAGAACCCCACATTTGTCCGGCTGATGATCAGAGATCGGTCACGAGCTCGTGTACTGATCAAGTCACTACGCGTAAAGCTTCTCCCATCGCTCGTTACATCAAGTCTCGGAGAAACTCGTTAGGGGACTTGAACTCGATTTCATCTTGCAACAAGTGTAAGCCTGCAACAATTAGTACTGAGGTTGATGGTGGTGGTAGTAGTACAAGTAAGAGTGGGAAGAACTCGAATGTCATCGTGCCATTGACGGATTCACACGTTTCTGTTCAATCACAGCCAAAGAGTAAAGGCGGGATGAACTTGTCGTGGCTGTTCCCTAAGCTACAGAAGAAAAACAAGGTTGAAAATTCACCAAACCGAACAGATCAATCCGATGAGGTTTCTCAGGTCTTAAAGGATCATATAGGGATGGTTTCAATCGAGACGTTGAAGAAAGACCTAATGGAAGCAAACGAGAGCAGAGATGCAGCGTTGATTGAAGTCTCGGGAATGAAGTCGTCTTTAGGTGAGCTAAAGCAAAAGTTAGAGTACTTAGAAACTTACTGTGAAGAGCTGAAAAAGGCCTTGAGGCAAGCAATTCAAGCTACAGAGTCCCCTGTATCCTCCAAGCTTAGAAATTTTCCTAAAAACGGAAAATCCATCGATGGGAACGGAGAAAATGTGATCCCCGTTAGTGATGAGGTAATGCTAGAAGGGTTCTTACAGATGGTATCAGAGTCAAGATTATCGGTGAAACAGTTCTGCAAGACTCTAATAGGACAGATTGAAGAAACAGACAATTTGTTAACTGATAACTTGAACCTTTTGCTTCAACCTTATAAGCTATCTCTCAACTCGAAGTACTCGAAAGCAGTTCTATACCACATTGAATCCATCATCAACCAATCACTTTTCCAAGACTTCGAAAACTGTGTGTTCCAAAAGAATGGCTCATCAAAACACTTAGACCCTCAACATGATCGCCACGCTCAGTTCTCATCATTTGTCGCGTTGAGGAACCTAAGTTGGAACGAGGTGTTGAGGAAGGGTACAAAGTACTATAGCGAAGAGTTCAGTAAGTTCTGTGATCAGAAAATGAGTTGCATTATCGCAACGCTCAATTGGACAAGGCCATGGCCTGAACAACTCCTCCAAGCGTTTTTCGTTGCTGCTAAGTGCATTTGGTTGCTGCATTTGTTAGCCTTTTCGTTCAATCCTTCTCTCGGGATTCTACGAGTGGAAGAGAATAGAACTTTCGATATGCATTACATGGAGGACGTCTTCGCGGATAGGCAAAGATCACAAGGTCCTAGCAAGGTTAAGGTTATGGTTATGCCTGGTTTTTATGTGCATGATAGAGTACTTAGGTGTAAGGTAATATGCAGGTACAAAAATGTATCATAGTTAGGTTCTCTTTTCACCAATTTTCTCCCTTTTTCTTATTTAGTAATCTAACTTGTAATAGTGTTTTCTTGCTGATTATTTGATTTGAGTGACTTCTATAAACTAGTTGCCCTATTGTGATCAAATAAACTCGTAAGCGTGACTGAGTTGGTGCAACATGGACGAGAGGGAGTTGCTCGGATGGTAAGCACCCCTCACTTTCAACTCGAAAGTTACGAGTTCGAGTCACCAAGGGAGCAAAAGGGGTGGGAGCTCCTAGGGGAGGGTAAAAATAAAAATAAAAATAAAAATTGGTGCAACATGTGGTATCTCATAAGGGAGGTGGATCAATTCCCCTGCCAATGTTTTCTCAGTTGAGCTGGTCGCAATAGGCTTGCCTAATACAATTTACATCTCCTATGTGATTTGCAAGCTATTGTACACGAGCAGGTTTATGAGTGTACATATGAAGGGTAGCGGCTGTAATTTTATTTTTTAAAAATAAAAACATCAAATAATATGTGGCAAATATGTTAGTGGGCCAGAAAGTGAAATCTTTTGGGCTAAGAAGTTGTGAAGAGAAAAATTATACTTTTTGGGCGGGGCTATTCATCAGTTAGAACCTTGTGCTTCTATTGCCTCATGTGTTTTTAAGTGATGATTTCACGGGTTTTCCATGTTTGGGATAACTGTTTAGTAAATGATCTTTTTATTTTCGTTGCAACTTATAGACCTTTTAGATCATGGTCTAAAGATCCTTTTTGAACAAACTGAAAATCTTGTGAGAAAAAGTTAGACCACAATCTAAAACTTCATAAGTTTTGCAAACGGTAGATGGCAATCTAATGTTTTGTTTATAATACCATAGTCTAACATTATATGAAAGAATAATTTCTCAAGGGTTATATTCGCAAAACTTTTTTTTTTTTTAAAAAAAGAAGAAGTAAAAGGCTTTAGTGGTTGTGATGAAGTAAATCTTACTTGGATGAAATACCTCTAATGCGCTAGTCGGCCTAAGTGGTTGAACATACTCATAATTTATAAAAGGTAAAAAATTTAAATATGTTATCGAATTTTGAAAAAGACATATTTATGATATTTATTAAAAGTTTGGCTCATCTATGACATAGATGAGCCTTTCTCAAAGTTCGATAATATATTTGAGTCTTTTCTCTTTTAAAAAAATGATTTAATTAATGATGTGGTCGAATCATAATTCGTCTAAAAATTGAGTTTGGAAAACGAAATTAGTTTCAATTAACAAATAATGACATGGATTAACCTTTTTTCAAATGAAATTGACATAAATAAATCAATTTTTTAATGAATGATATAAAAAAATCTTTTATCAAAATTCGATAATCAGGCTTTAAAGGTAGTAGTGGCAATATCTTTCCATACAAATCCCTCTACTTTTTTTTTTCTTTTTTTTTAAAGTAAATCATGTGATGTTCTACTATAGACCCTAACCCCTTTCTGAGCCCTCTATAATACCAGCAAGTCTAAGAACTCAATATATTTTAGCTTTTTCACTTTATAAAAATAAGGAAAATTACTTAAATACACAACTTATTTTATTATATTTCTTAAAATTTCTTATTATTTGAAAAAATTACAAAAATCATACTTTTATTTTCGGATACATCGGGACGTATCCAAAATCTTTAAATTTAAAGCATTTTTGTAATTTAGAAAAAAATAGGAATATGATGTAATTAACTCTTTAACAGTATGAAATGCCTTCCATGTTTTTATAATTTATGAGATCAAAGAGTGACAAAGAAGGCTTGTGGCCTAGGCTAATGAGCTCTATGACATTTTACTCGTAAGTCGTAACGACCGGTCAAGTAATCAATTGTATGCCATAATTTATGGCAATAATAACTTATGTTCATCATCTTCTTACATTAAAATTAAAAAACTTATCGACTTTTCAGAAAATGAAATATCTTATTTACTCCAAATGAATCTAACACATTTTTCGTAAAACAGTTTTATGATGTTTGATACACATGGCGCAGTTCAATCAGGGGCGATTTTATGTATATATTTTGGGTCACCCGAACCCGTGGTCATCCGACTAAGCTCGATATATTACTTCTATAATTATTAAAGAATATATTAAATTAAAACTTGTTGAACCCGTTCCCAAAATGGCTGGATGGTTCACTGGTACAACTGCAAGATATCAACATAAAGGTCGCAGGTTCGATCCCAGGCAGCCCTAATTCGCTTCAATTTATTTTTATTAACTAAAAACACATTTTTCATTAAAAAAAAAAAGAAGCTAAATTCTTCTAAAAGTCAAAGACTTCAAAAGTTTCTTCCCACTCACCTTCCAAGTTCCAAGTAATTTTTATGGATTGCTCGCTTAGTTATTGTTATTATAAGTTTTTTGATCTTATCTTTAAAGTAATGGTGCACCCGCTTTCTTAAAATCCTGAATTCGCCTTTGAGTTCAATAGAATGGGAGGCTTAAAGTCAAATTTTTTAAAAAAAGAGATTTTATGTTTATTTAATAATTTTCTATATACATATTTTACTCTCATAAAGCTTAAAAATATATGATAGCTAATTATAATTTGATAATTTTTTTTTTTCAATTGTCATATAATATTTCTTATAAAAAATCGTAAGACACAAATAGACATATATAAATTATTGTACTTTATACAACACCACAAATGTTTATATTTTAGAATAGTTCTTATTGATTACATTTTGGAAAAAAAAAGTTGACTCAATTGTTATACAAACTATCAAAATATTCTAGAAGTAGTAGAAATATTTAAAAGTAAAATTAAACTTCACCTGATTGAGTATATTAATTAGAGTATCATTTCTACTTGTATAATATTTTATTTTAGTAAAAAATAATAAAATATATCTAAATCATCAATATTGCAGTGATTGTTATGCTTTAGAGGCAGTGTCTTTTTAAATTTGATTATTTGATATAATTTGAGGTCGAAATATCTAAGAAGACACCTCACATAATTGAAGACAATCTTACAAAATCAATGTTAAAACATGATTAGTTCAAATTAAAGTGAATTAGATAAAGAGATAAGTGTCAAAAACACACCTAAACTATTCCCTTTTTTTGAGTTATATACCTAAACTATTGAGAGTGTGAATTTCATACATAAAATACTACTTATTAGTATGAGAAACACACTTCAGTGGTGTGTATAATGCACTCTCTCTTTTATTTGAAAAAATCTTAACATATGACATTCCACATGGATAAATATTCCATTGACAAAATCAAATAATAAACTATTAATATTAATTAAATATTAAATATTAAAGTATTACTATCCCCAAAAAAATGATTTTTAAAAAAAATGAAATTTTAATTATTTTTCTTACTACACTCCACCACCTTCCCCCCCCGACAATCCCCCGTCCCTTTATTTTTTTTTAAATTTCTTTTATAAAATATTTTTAAAGAATTCATCCTTCCCCCTCCCCACCCCCCCACCCCCAAAAAAAAACCCGCCATTCCTTTCCTAAAAAAATTGATATTATTTTATTTTAAAAAAATAAAAAATCTGCCCCACCCTATTTAAATCTCCACTCCTAATTTTATTTTTTTTTAAAAGATTTTTCTCTTTTTGTGTTAGATATGTACATATATTTTTAGAAATATTTTTCTACTTGTGTACCGAATATAATATAAATAAAAAAATATTTTAAAAAAGTCTTGCGGTGGCAAGTAAAAAATGTTTTCGATATGTATATATCTAACACAAAATGAGAATTTTTTTTGGAAGCAGACGGTTAGGTGGAGTGGGTAAATTATTTTTTTTTAAAAAAAGTAAAAAATATATAAATTAATATTTGAAGGGGGGGGGGGGGGGGNTTTTATAAAAGAAATTTAAACAAAAACTAAACTAAAATAATGGGCGGGCGGGGGGATACGGTGAGAGAAAGTGATGGAGAGGGTAAAAAAAATATTTTATATTTTAGTTTATAAAATAATATTTTAATAATTTTTTAATCTTTAATTTTAACTAATACTAATAATTTATTTAATTTTTGTCAAGGTGAAATATTTTGTCCATGTGGAGTGTGATGTGATAATTTTTTTTTTTAAATAAAAGAGAGAGTGTATTACACACACCATGATGAGAGTGTTATAAAAGATAGAAGTATGTTTCTCAAACGAAGTTCAGATATAAAATTAAAAAAAGAGAGGATAGTTTAGGTGTTTTTTTGACACTTATCTCTTAGATAAATTAAGAAATAGAAGGTAATTGTAAATTTAATTGCCTACAACTTTTAAATATCATTACACTAATTGTATTTTAAGATTTTTTTTTATATGTGCATAATGGTTAATAAAAGGTGAACAACAAGCTATTATTTTTTAAAAATTAATACTAATAATAAATACATAATTATTTATATTTATATACATTAACATTAAGTTATTTTAAAGCCTTATTTTTTTGGGACTAAAATCATTACTTCAATGACATTAGGATTGAGCCGCCCTGGTTACAAGATTACTGATAATATGTCTATATATAATTTAATGGTTTACGCTTCAAAAATTTATAGTAATTGATGACTCCAAAAAGGTACATAGAGCAAAGATCAATTGATAGATACAATTTAAAATTTAAAATTTATAAGATTGAATGGATTATATTTTAATACATATACAGTATCTAAAAAAAATAACAAATATATTTTCGTGAACTTATATGTCATACTATAAATTTATCCTATTGGAATGATAGAAAAAGAAATACAACCAAATGTTATAATGAAATAATAAGTACACATTCATCTTTAAGTAGAGATATTGAATGCTGAATCATCCTCAAAGATATTAAATTCTGAATCATCCTCAGATATATTGAATTCTGAATCATCCTCTTTGATAGGCAAAATACTTTTAAAGTGATTTTTTTTTGAAATTTCATATAATCGAACCTCAAAATAAATATAAAATATTAATCAAATCTAGCCAATGATGTATGATAGATATTGATAGTACTTGTATAACAATTGGTCCATACATGTCCAAGTCATGAATTATGAGTCCCAATAATTATTGTATACGTGTATCATTGAAAACTACTCAACTTGCAAAAAAAAAAAAAGAATTAAAATATACAACAAATTTTTAAAAATATTAGGGCTCGTTTTTGATATTTGATTTTATAAACACAATATTAGGTAGTCCTTTAACATTTGTAATAATTTATAAAAATTTTAATTTAATATATTCATAACATATTCTAATTTATTCCAAGAAAATCATTAATCGTAATCTAAAATGTTCATAACTTGCAAAAGAAGAAGAAGCCAAGTCATGCACTACATAATTAACCCAAACATGTATAGCTTGTGATAATTGCATAAGTTAGAGACACACATAATGAGTTTCAAACTTCACGATTTATCATATTTTATATCGTGCAATTGCTATTGAAAATAAGTTTTTATGATTCAGGTTGTTTTCATTTCTCTCGTCGTTAGTAAGGAAATCAATTTTCTTTTCTTTTCCTTTCTTTTTAATCAATAAAAATTTTCAAGTTTTAATTTTATTTTATCCAAGTTTGGTTTTGGATATTTTTATGAAAATTTATAAAATTCATTTCCCCCCACCCCCTAGATATACTAATGATGGTACTATACAATAATAATATCTTGAGTAGTGCTAAATGGCAAGACACTTTTATGGCATGAATTGGCAAGACACGGCGAAATGACCAGATAGCCCTTAGGTGACAAAACTACTTGTGGTTTTCCTCCAAAATAGAAAACCACTCTTTGACTTTTTCTTTCGTATTTTCTCTCTCTCTTACTTTACTCATTTTTTTCTTTACTTCACTCATTAGTTTTATTTTATTTTGTTGTTAGATTTATATTATTTTATTTTGTTGACATGTACCATAACTAATAGTATTATCCGATTATTGATTATGCTTATATAATCGCATTCAACTGACTTGTATTTGTGAGAGAGCATAACTCATATAATACTATATCTATTACATATATTTCATCATAATGATTCGATTTATAATAGTGAAAAATCTTCAATTTTTGTGAAACAATTCAAATATAAACTTTTACAATCATATTTACCAAAGTAATATAAAATTTAAAATTATTTAAGTACTAATAGACATTGATTTTTTAGGATAAATTTTTACATTCTATTATTTTATTAATAAATGGTCCGTAATGATTTTACGTATAACCCTCTTCAAAACTGAAAAAAAATGTTCTCTTTGTTAGTATTCATGTGTTTCTCTTTATAATAATCAAATTTTATTGCATTTACTTCGTAGTTTAATTTATAGTTTTATTTTGATAATGTTGATAGTGCTTTTTCTTGTTGATATGACTCGTAATCGTATTGAAAGTTGTTCCAAAAATCAGATCATTTAATGAAGTGGATTGTGTAATTGTCTAAGCATTCGTTCCAAAAGCTACTACTTGAGAGGAGCCTCATCGTCTCCTCTTTTCATTACTTCATCCGTTTTTATAATGAAAGATTTATCTTCTAAGCTAATTTAATGACAAAAAAATACTTGTAATAATATAGTTCGAACAATATATTATGTGTGAAGTTTTAATTATATCTTTATAAATAAATAAATAATTTTATATAACTATTTTTAATAATATAAATAATCAATATCGAGATAAAAAATAATATCAAAATGTTAGAAATAGAATGAGTCCGACAAATTTTTTTTTGGATTTCATATTTTTCATGAATAAAGTTATTTAAGTGGAAGTATAAAATTTGGAAGAATTGTTAGAAAAGAAACTGAAGTAAAAAAAGTAAGAAAGAGAAAAAGAAAACGTTAAAAGGTAAAGAGAGTAAAGATGTTTGGCCATTTGAAATGGATCCACTTGGCAGAATATAAATGGGCCTCATACAATTTTTATCTGTCACATCATATTTGTGCCTCATGGATATTTCAAAAGTTGTGGTTTTAAAAGTATTAAAAGTGATTTTATTTTTGAGGGTAATTTAGGTGTACGAAATAAATGAATTTACCTAAACACCCTTAACTTTTCATCAAAATTACGAAAATACTTTGACTTTTGTTGCTCGTGTCATTTCGTGTCAAAAATCTGTCTTGCCAATTCTATTTTCCGTAATATCTTAGATACTACTCCCTCCGTCCCTATTTACTTGTCCATATTTCCTTTTTTGGTTGTCCCTATTTAGTTGTCCATTTTGACAAATCNATCTGTCTTGCCAATTATATTTTCCGTAATATCTTAGATACTACTCTTTAGATATTTCCAATCAACGCAATGCACTTTTTTCCATATGTAAAGGACCCAAAAAGCAAAAACAAAAATATCTTCTTTACTCACCGAATCTTCTAGAACACAAACTGCATTTCCCACTATGTCCACGTCAGCAGCCAACGCCGTGGCCGGAGAAATCGCTGGTTCCGACGACGGTATTTTAGAAACTCCGTTCCTAGACTCGGAACGTTGTAACATCCTCCAGAGTATAGCGGAGGAAGGAGGCTACGCATACGCAACCATGACGTCGCTCGCGGCGGCCGGAGATATACGAGCGGCGGAGGCGGCGAAGGAGATGGCGTGGGAACAGTTACATTCAGGTCCATGGCATTCGGTTGTGCCTATATGGAGAGATGCGTATTCAATGGCGTGTATGCATTTGGCGAAACTTCATTATGCTAATGGTGAGTTTAATCAGGCGATTAAAGCTTTAGATATGGGGATTATTATGGGAGGAATGATGCTTAGGGATGAATTGAATCTCGCGATTCGAAAGACGTCGGAGAAGGAGAAAGCACGGAGTGATCTCGGAGAAAAAGGTGAATCCGAGATTAAATTTGTTTCTCAAGAAATTAACGTGGCGGAGGTGAGGTTCGTCCCTCGCAATTTACGATTTGTTGTATTGTTCAGCTCTCTATTAAGCTTTGTTTGAACAAAAAAAGATGTGATTTTGATAGTAATCATTTAATAATTTGTTTGTGTGGATTTGACTTGAAACGAACTTTAAGAAATAAAGGACCTTCTGAATTTTGCTCGTCTTAAATTAAAGATATGTAGAATTATCAAAATGTCACTTAATCTTGTGGTCTTAAACGTTTCGAAAGCTAAAATTAAAAAGTTTGCCAACAAAGAAAAGAGGCAAAGTAAGAATTTTGATACTTATGGTTTTGAATGTCATTTAGTTGTGTGCTTATAAAAGCTTAATGGTATATTCTTTAGCATTTTTTAGAGTTAAATTGTTTCTAAACGTAGAAAAGATCATTCTTTTTGGAACTGAACAAAACATTGGGAAGGAGGGTGATTTGTTTTTTTGATAACTGAGAAATCTTCGAGGGCCAGTAGGCCATGGTTCAAAATTTGGTGGACAGGTTTTAGTTAACATGTGATGTGTGCGGTGTGCCTAATCCACACATCACAAACTGAGCTCTTACCACTAGACGAAAGTCCGTGAAATGGGGGGAGAAATTGTGACTATTTTAAGTCTTTTTACAATTAACTGAACTTGAGAAATGTCAATAGTTTCGATCAAGTCTTTTTTTTTTAAGAAGTGCATTGCAAATTCTTGTATGACTTTGCTCCGTCTGTGTTGTATTTTCTTCTTTTGGGAAATAAGCTAATGGAGGAACTGATATATTAGAATTGGAAGCTAGCTCATATTATTGCTGGTTTTAAATGTGGAATAAGATCAAATTGAAATCAAAGAAGAAGAAGCAGTTCGTTTGTATACTTGTTAAGCAGGATAAAAGAAAAGATAAATGTTTGTCTGTAGTTCTCTTAACTCTGTACTCAAGGATTCATATGTCTTCTTAGTAGAGTTTCAGTTTTTCTCATTCCCTTTCAATGAACTACCATAAAAATTGTTCATTTCTATTTTATTATCTCCCTGTTCACTTCTTCAGTCAGTGTTAATCCCCCTCTTCATGTTTTGTGCTATGTGGTATGATATGAATGAACAACTGTTGAGCGGTGAAGGAAGTACTAAGATTCTTTCCTTGCTTAAGCTTAGGAATAAACACGATGAGGAACTCTAGGTTTGTTAATCTACTTTCTGAGTCTTTTTTGGTCAAGGAATCTACTTTCTGAATCTTACTAACGAGATGTTTTAAAACTAGAAATGTTTTATAGTTTCACATCCATTTTAGCTAATTGTAGGATAAAGCATCCATTTTTGCAATCCAGTTTTGCATTTTGTAATTAATGGGTTTCGGTAATTCATTGAATGCCACAATGAAGGAGTACGATCCTCTTTAAATCCTTGATTGTACCTATTTTTGTCTAGTAGGTTGGAAAACCTCTTTAAATCATCAGTTATAGCATTTTTGTCAATTTGTTCCAGCTGTCTGTTGAAAAAATTGAATGCATTTTACCAATTATATCAATGAATACATGTTTTCTAGGTGCGCTCATCAGTGAGTGCTCTAAGCTTTCACATAGTTGAGGTGGTCTAGCATTTACTTGAGTGCTAATTGTGTATTTGAGATGAGAAGTGTAGTTATTTATCTTTTGTTTTGACTTTGCAGGTGCAGCAGTCGCTACCTATTAAGTCTCTGTCTTGTAAGTTAGTAGGGAAAAGGCCAGCCTTATCGTTGGAGGCATTCCTGAGAGACCATTATTTATCAGGAACTCCGGTGGTAATCAGAGATTCCATGGATCACTGGCCTGCTAAGAGTAAGTGGAATGACATGAATTATCTTAGAAGGGTTGCTGGCTTCCGTACAGTCCCCGTTGAGGTGATTACATTTACCACTGAACTCTATATCTGTTGCATATTCCAACATTAAATTGATCAGCAGATTTCTAACCATATCCAGAAGATAAGTCCTCTTTAAAGCAAATGACAAGAATGCAAGTCCCTTCTTTTTGAAATGTATAAAGAGAATGTATTCGTATAGCCAGTGGCAGACCCAAGATTTTCGTTCAGGGGGTTCGAAAAATAAAAGTATAAACGTGTAAATAAGCCTTTAGAAATGGAAACCTTGAATTCTTTTGGGTTTAAAACCAAACTTTTAGCACATTTTTTAAAGTAAAAAAAAAAAAAAAAAAACTTGAAAAACAGAATTGAAAATTAAAAAAAAAACTAAAAAAAACTGAAACTGAATAAGAAAAAAAGAAAACGCTTTCACTGGGATTCGAACCGATGACGTACAACTTAATTTTAGGGTACTTGCCACTGCACCATCAGTTTCTCTTTGTTATTGAGGGGGTTCAAAATGTATATATCTACAGAAATACAGAAAATTTACCTTATATATACTAGGTAATTTTTTGCCGAGGGGATTCGGGTGAACCCCCTGGATACCACGTGGGTCCGCCCCTGCGTATAGCATGTGAAAAGAGAATCAACGAGCTCAGGGCTTAGTTTTCACAATATTGTTACCCGAGTCCAAATTTATAGCTAGCTTTCCATGTTCTCAGTGGAATATGATATAAATGTTTCATATTAAAAGGGTGTCTCTTGTGTGCTATGTCAACTCTAATGCAATCAATGCATGAATTCGCTCAAAACTTGATATCGACTTAAGCCATTTTCCAGGTTGGAAAGAACTATTTGTGCCCAGAATGGAAGCAAGAGCTGATCACATTCTCTGAATTTCTTGAGAGAACTCGATCCAATGATACTACCTCTGTGGAAACTACGTACTTAGCTCAGCATCAATTATTTGATCAGGTATAATTTTTCCTCTACATTTATTTCTGTATATTTGTGTAAACACTTTTACCTTGAACTTATTTTTTTGGAATTAGTGGCTTAGCTCTGTAGCTAAATGACAGATACAAGAGCTGCGGCAAGATATTGTTATTCCTGATTATTGTTTTACTGGAGGTGGGGAAATCAGGTCGCTTAATGCTTGGTTTGGTCCAGCCCGGACTGTGACGCCTTTGCATCATGATCCTCACCATAATATACTTGCTCAGGTACTACATACAGCCAAATAGCATACATATTTTTACAATAAGCTTCCTGAGTTTAACAAAAAGTAAATCAGGTTGAACCATAGGTGATTGCTTTGATTGATTATTTTTTAGGGGGGAAAATTTCTGCTATTGTGTGCATGTTGATATGTTTCATTTTTATTTCTTGTGATCTTCTGCATTTCAATTTACAGGTTGTTGGCAAAAAGTATGTACGGCTTTACTCAGCGTCACTTTCGGATGAGCTTCACCCACATAGTGAAACCATGCTTAGCAATTCCAGCCAGGTATATGCTTCTCCATTATTTTTAATTGCAGTTCACCAGAATTATTATTTCAACGGTCTGTTGTTCAGTATTTTTAGCCTTAGTTAGTTGTTACCAACTCCATTTATGCTAGTGTCTTTGGTTTACTCGGTATAGTATTTAAAAGAAGATTTGAAAATGTTGGTTGTTAGTAATAAGTACTACTCATGTGTCGTGTTTTATGATGGTATTTGGCTAAACACGGAGTTTTAAGATGTTTATTTGACTTGCATATCAGAAAGAGTAGATTGGTGATGGTTGAAAGGTTCATATTAAAGTTTGTGTAGTTTATATACTACTAATTCTTCCTAAAAAGCTATAAATCTTATATAGAGATGACACTGTAACAAACATTTGACAATGTTCCAACATAGGAAGTGTCATCAATTGGGAAACAGGGAGCTGATCCAACCTATTGCCTCTCTATCTCCACGGGTAGGGTTAAGGTTTGCGTATACTCTACCCTCCTTAGACCCCACTTGTGGGATTTCACTGGGTATGTTGTTGTTGTTGGAGATGATCCAACCTATTGACTAGTGTTCTCAGAGAGCAGGACAAAGGAAAAGTCCTCCTGAAAAATGGGTTCCACAGAACATATGTAGTTTTATGAAACTGATTTTTCTTTTTAGGTTATTGAAATTTTGGGATGGCTGAAAAGGGAGGTCCAACTATACTTCTAGGACAGAGTGAATAGTGAATACTGTATCTTCTAGGGAAAAAGTAACCGATTTCTCTTTCCATTTTAACTCTGCTGCACATAACTGCACACGACAACACATATCAGGGTAGAAGAGAACTATTATATGCATCTCAAGGTTCTGCTTCTCTTACATATCTGAGGGTTCCACTTATATTATCGTACCTCTCTTTGATGAAACTTACGATATCGTTTTTCCCTTCCAATTGTATGGTTGTTGCTTACTTTAGATGGTTGATATCACCCACAGCTTTTCGTCTGAACACACTTGAAATCTTGTTTGAAGGTTGATCTAGACAACATTGACGAGAAAGAGTTCCCAAATATATTAGACCTGGAATTCCAGGACTGTATTTTAGAGGAAGGTGAGATGCTTTACATTCCCCCTAAGTGGTGGCACTACGTCCGCTCTCTCACGACAAGCTTTTCAGTTAGCTTTTGGTGGAGTGATGCTGAAAAATTAGACGACTGATCGGTCTCGTCTCGTGTATACAAAGGAACCAGTTCAACCATCATTCTTCTGCAGATAGCAATGTGGACTTCACCACTACTAATACATTAACTGTCATTGTCCAGTGTGATTGTTTCAGCTCCAAGTAGCCTTGTTGTCTTTGAGACTTTGATGATATGATTTTTTCAAAGAGTGGCAATCTTGCTTTATTACTTGAAGGTTTGTCTGATCATTATCATGAATTTGGTAAATAAGGTGAAAATGAAATTTTTTCTTATTTGGAACTGATGTATAGTTATTGTTGTAGGATTTCGCAAGATGAAATGATAGAAAGGTTCAAAATTGTTGGTTTCACGAGTCTCATACCTTTACTGTCGTTTTTTTTATCTATCTAAACTATCGGTCTTTTGGATTAAAACACATTTTGATGCTAAGTTGGCCAAATATTGTGCTCACTCGACAACAAGTGTCCACAAAAAAAATGATAGTTTGAAACACATGCACTATCAGTCCTTTTTGGTTGTTGGAGTTTTTAGATTAGATTATAAAATAGAAATTTAATATTATCTTATCTTAATTCGTATGTATTAGTCCATGAATTTTTAAAATATGACTGACCAATTTATTTGACTCCAAATTTTGTGGGTCATTCATGATGATCTAGTGAATGATGCACATTACTTTTATAAGATTATGCCATTATTTTTTTAAGTTTTGAGGTAGCGGAATAGAAATTCATGATTATTTATGTTTTGCGTGTGCATTAGTCTATAAAATTTCTAAAATTTGTTTGATTGGCTCCATTTTATTCCAAATTGGTGGGGCAATTCATGACAACCTAGTGAGCGATACACGTTACTTTAGTAGGATCAACGTCACTTTTTTTTTTGAAGTTTTGGGATCTTGAAATATAAATTCAAGATTTTTTAATCTTTTCGTGTGTATTAGTTCATGATTTTCTTGAAATATGATTGATTGATTCCATTTGAATCCAAAATTTGTGGGTCATTGGAAATTATCTATTGAACATTATTCATTGTTTTCCAAGGGCTGATATTTTTTTTATAAGATTTTTGGATCACAAGATAATAATTCAGAATTATCTTAACTTTTCGAGTGTGTTAGGTCATTAATTTTCCAAAATATGACTAGCTGACTCTATTTGATCCAAATTTTATTGGTCCATTTGCGACAACCTAGTGAATGATACTCGTTACCTTTACATGATCGATATCACTTTTTTAGAATTTTGAGATCACGAAACAAAAAAATTGAATTATCTAAACTTTTCAGGTAATGTCTGGCTGACCCATTTTACCCCAAAATTTGTGGGTTTATTACAATCAATGAAAGATACTCATTGTTTTTAAAGGACTTACATTGCTAACTTTGAATGGTTCGAACCATGAAACATTATCACAATTTTTTTTGTGTGTATATTAGTCCACAAATTTTCTAAAATATGATTGATAAACTCTATTTTACCACAAAATTTGTGGGTATATTTGTGACGATTTAGTAAACGATATATCTTTGCCTTTGTAAGAACGATGTTACTTTTTTGAGTTTCAAGTTCATGAAATTGAATATCATAATTATCTCAACTTTTTATGTATATTAATTCAATTTTAAAATTGTAATATAATATAATATAATTTAATGCAATTAATTTTTCTGAATTAGTCAAATTGATTTTTAAAAGAGAAAAAGTAATACTTATTTTGAGAAGAAAGAAAATGTTTGATGGTCCAATGATTGTAAAAATTTATTTACACATAATATTTACATCAAATTAATAATATATATTTTCACATATTTTCTTTGTTTAGTTTTACTTGTCATAATTTTTTTTTTGAGGGTCAAATATGAACTTTTAACCAATATTTCATCGAATTCACCTAATTAAATTAATTCTCAAAAAATCAATTATTTTAAAAACGATATAAAGAACTTTTACCATTTAATCATAATTAATTAACATACATTCTCATTTCATCAAATCGAGATGATAAAATTAATATGATTCAATATAAACACTCGATGAACTCTGCAATATCACACATGTAAAGACAAAAAGCTTCTATAGGAACTCAATATATCAATTAATATAATCCAATAAAGACAAGATTTCAATAGCCATCTTTCATTCTCCATTCCTCTTTCCACCATGGAAGGTGAAAAAGGTCACATAGTTCTCTTCCCTTTCATGGCACAAGGTCATATAATCCCTTTCTTAGCTTTAGCTTCAAAATTTACCCAAAAGGGTTACCAAATCACTTTCATAAACACACCATTAAACATCAAGAAACTCAAATCTTCATCAAAAAACCATTCAATTCACTTTCTTGAAATACCCTTTAACAGTACTGAACATAATCTTCCACCAGATGCTGAAATCACTGATTCTTTACCTTATAATCTTGCCCTTAAACTTCTTCAAGTATCCCCTTCACTTGAATCTAACTTCAGAAACATTCTTACTAATCTTGTTAACCTAAAGATTGGATTTTTCAAGAAACCCCCAATTTGTGTTGTGTCAGATTTCTTTTTTGGATGGTCAGCTAAGGTAACTCATGAATTTGGTATTTTACATTCTATTTTTGTTGGTGCTGGTGGTTTTGGATTAGCTTGTTATTACTCTATGTGGATTAATTTACCTCATAAACATACTGATAATCTTGAGTTTATACTACCTGATTTTCAAGAAGCTGGAAAATTTCATGTTACACAGTTGTCACCTAGTCTTGCTATAGCTGATGGAAATGATGATTACTCAGTTTTTCAGATGAAAAATCTTCCACTTTGGAAAAACTCAGATGGGGTTTTGTTTAATACAGTTGAGGAGTTTGATAATAGTGGATTGATGTATTTTAGAAGGAAGTTATGTATACCTGTTTGGGCAATAGGACCAATACTTTATCAAGAAAATGATACTAAAACTCCTAGGAAAGAATCAGGTATTCCTTTAGTAAAATGTAAAGAATGGTTAGATAATAAGGATGAAAAATCAGTTCTTTACATATGTTTTGGTTCACAAAACACAATTTCGCCGTCACAAATGATGCAACTAGCAAAAGCATTAGATGGGGTTGAAGTAAACTTCATTTGGGTGATTAGACCACCTTTAGGATTTGATGTAAATGCTGATTTCAAACCAGAAGAATGGTTACCAGAAGGGTTTATTGAAAGAAATCAAGAAAATGAACAAAGAGGACTAGTAGTGGTTAATTGGGCACCACAAGTTGAAATCTTGGCTCATGAATCAATAGGTTCATTTTTGAGTAATTGTGGTTGGAATTCAGTTCTTGAATCATTGATTAATGGGGTTCCATTAATTGGATGGCCAATGGCAGCTGATCAGTTTTTTAATGCTAAGTTTTTGGTTGAAGAAATTGGTGTTTGTGTTGA
This sequence comes from Solanum stenotomum, assembly GCF_019186545.1. Lineage (NCBI taxonomy): Eukaryota > Viridiplantae > Streptophyta > Magnoliopsida > Solanales > Solanaceae > Solanum > Solanum stenotomum. Next base: position 97,283,020 of record NC_064282.1, read on the forward strand.
AATGGCTAGAGGGACTACATTTGATGTAAGTTATGGGGATGTAATTGAAAAGATTGAGTTAGTTATGGATAGTGAAAGTGAAAAGGGGAAAAGATTGAGGGGTAAAGCTTGTGAAGTTAAAGAAATGATTAAAGATGCTACTAGAGATGAAGATGATTACAAAGGATCTTCTATTAGAGCTATGGATGAATTTTTTAATTTGATGATGAAAGAAAGGATTGGCTCACAATAATTGACTTTTTTTTTTTTGGTTAATAATAAAGAAAGAGAAATCTAGAAGAAAAGTTCAACCTCTTTCTTTATCTTTCATATATGTATATAATTATCTTTTTTTTTTTGGATTTTTCAATTCTTCTCTACTTTTGAAAAAGAAATGATCAAGGTTGCAGTGGGATGGATGAGATTGTATCATCTTTATTCAGGAGTTTCGAGTTCAACTATTCAAGTCTTGGACATGTGAAAATCTTAGTAGGGAGTGTTTCTCTCTTAAATGAGCTTTGTGTGGCACGGACTCTAATTAATCGTGACTTCATTGTGGATATCGAACACTAGATTAGAGTTTTCCTACTACATGAATATTGATTAGTCAGAACTTCAAAGCGAATATCAAATGCCGGATGAGAAATCAAAAGAAAATTTCCATTATGATAAATGAAAAAGAAAATTTGTGAATAATGAGATGACTTGTAATTGGTTTTAAGAGTGTGTTGGAGTTGAGCTTGTAACAATATATTGAGTTCATTTTTAAGTTATAGGTTTCTATTCTTGGGATAACTTTTAAGTTCCAACTACAATTATTGAAAATTTTCCATGGATTTCTTAATGTTTTTTTTAAAGAAATTTTTGAGAAATGAGATATAACACAATGTCTACGTATAGTACAACAATTATTACCAAACTTATTTTCTAGTTAATTCCGCATATACAAGCTCGTTTTTATTATTGATTTTAAGCTTAAATAAAGGAGGACCACATGAAAACGCTCTTTAGTGGAGCTTTTTGTACCAAGAAACTATCGACTTGGCTTGGTAGGTGGGAAGTAACTCCAAAGATCACTGATTAGTCGAATGGGTCCATTTCTTTGATCTATCATTGAGTTAATTTCTTGAATGTTTACCCATATTTTAAAATTACCTACTAAAATCACTTTTGTTTCTTTTAATGACATGTCAATCTACGTAAAACTAGTAAAATTCAAGATGATAGTAATTTTCCTAGAACTAGAAGAAGAAATATTAGTGAATACACGTTGAACCAATATTGAATCTCACCAATCAATTACCAAAAATAAAATAAAAATACACTCAATAATTTCTCAGCAGAAATAATGAATTTGTATGTAAATAACATAATAATTGTACCTAATTTTGGTGAATCAAATTTATTGTCACTGAGAGTAAAAATTTATACATACGCTATATGATAATATGAATTACATATCTCAAACAAAACAATATGCCTCAACACCCCCCCCCACCCCCCCCACCAACAACCCCTCAAAAAAATAGAAAAAATATATTATATATTGCTTATGTGACATTTTTTTGCTTATTTCAAACTTCTTAATTTTGTTCATGTGTATGAACATAAAATCACATTTAAAAACTACGTAAAATAATATACCAATTAATAATTTAAAGGGCATATAAAAGTTATAATAAAAAAAACAACTCGTTTGACTCTTGAAATTCGAACATCGTAACATAAGTTGGTACAAAAGGAGCAAGTAATGTTGCCTTGACATGTGAGAGCTTTCATCAATGTTGTGAAAAACCATGTGAAAAATAAGACTCAATTATTAAAAAAGAAAAGATTGATATGTGCATTAAAACTATTGTTTACAGTCAGACCTATTTTTATCCACTATTATATGTTACACTATAAGTTTTCCAACTGGGACTATAAAAAATTATATATATATAAAAAATGTGGGACTATAAAGGAAGCCTAAATATATACAACTTAACTATTCTAACAATATTCATAATAACCCTTTTAACAATGATGCTAAATACTGATTCGTTTCAATTTATATGAACCTATTTAACTGAGTTTAGAGTTAAAGAAACACTTGTTATCGGACACCGGGTAAAACCCAAACCAGGAACAACAAGTCCTAGTACAAAAGTGAAGGAAAATGTGTTACCTGACTTCTCATGTCCTCTTTTTGTAAGGGGTAATCAATCATAGGTAATGCAGATTAGTTCAATATTCATCATCATAACCATAGTGTTGATCATAGTCATATCCTCCAACATCCTCATCGTAACGCATATCCTCATCATACTGCACAAATGGTTCTTCATAAATCTCGTCTTCTTCCAGAAAATTTTTGCTGCTCTCGTTATGATTTGTTGAATCATCCACATTTCGACTCTTCTTTGGGTTCTGTAGAATTTCCTATATTAATAACATGATCAAGAGTTAAACATCTTTTATCGAGATGAGAGCAACAAATGCTTTAGATTTGTGTAATTTGTCCTGGTAGATGTTCAAAATTTCAGGGTGCTCTCGGAATTCTCATCTACTTGAGATCCCTACCGGGTGTTGGAGTGATTTCGAGGTTGTGGGTCTTTTTATAATCCTCCAATGTTAATAATAGGGAAACCAAGGAGCTGAACTAAGATCAGGTCTAATCCGAGGTGGAGAGGCACAATGCAAGTTATAGGTTCGGTAGAATTCAACAACTTTGGCTCAAACCATGTATCCATGTTAAGAAATTCATTTAATATGTACAGATAGTCTATTCAGAGCCCAATAAACTATAGATTCAGTATCCGCTGAATGGAATAGAACAATTTATATTGGAATTCTAAAGAAATTTTGGAGTAGGAGAAGCACGTACAGAATCATCAAAAAGCTTTTCGAGCAGATCATAGTTGATCTTAGTGCATAGCCTCTGCATCACATGATATAAAGCAAGGTAAGATACAAACAACACAACCGATAGATCTGATAGATATTGTTTCATGCAAAAGAGGAAGATATACCATGCAATGCAAACATAATACAAAGAGGAAAAGAAATGATTTAAGACCAACGGGAAGAAACCAAAATTCTTCTATGTATTTTACGTAGTTACATATTCCTACAGGTAAACTGGACTTGCAAGCTCATTTGTAATCCTTATAATCATCCAAATTTAGGCAAAATGTGACAGATAAATTGAATCTGAGGAAAACCTTGACTCAACAATAATAATAGGGACATGCAGGAACATTCATCAAGACTACGACACTCGTGGAAAAGGTAAGAAACTTCCATAACACAGAGATCCCTATGAACAGAGTGGTAAAGATTGTAAATTTCTTTTCCTCTATCATACACATACCTTTCTAGTTAACATTTGCTTTGTTGCTTCAAAAGGGGTTTTAGCAGGACCAGAATTTTTCAGTTCTGCAGCCCTTTTCTGTCGTTTTTCCTGTATATCACAAAGCAAAGTGTAAGTTAACTCCAGGAGATCTCTAGAGCAGCTATTGCGTATGAAAAATTTCACATGCATATGCTATTCTTGTGGTAAGTAACTAAAGGAAGAGAAAACATGTTGTAGTCAGTCGATGTTGTATGTTTATTTCCTTCCAGAAGACCCACATGATTTCTAGTGGAAAACTATACATTGCCTACAGTTGTGATTGTTTAGTTCAAATCGATTTTGAAGAAATTGATCTGAATTTGAAATTACCAACCTAAGTCTTCAGGCAAAGATATATTACCTTGTGAATGCAAAGTTGGAAGACATAAACAGTATGCATGGACTTGAGACGCATCGGAAGGAGAATGTTGAAAATGAAGCTAGAATCATCAAGAGCGAATGAAGATACGAAAAGAAACTCAAAATTAAGAGGGAGTATCATAAATATACTTGTGAAATATTCTAGAATTACTAAATGCATTTTGGTGTTATCCATGCGACTTTAGGATATTTTATGTGATTAGGTGCATAACCATTATATTATCTAGGTGCATGACCTTTTTTATTAGTTAGATGACTTTTATGTTATTATTGTGGCTAAGTTCATAGTGTGTATATGAAAATATTTAGTAGAAGTACCTCTTAGCACCGATAGAAAGAGCCGCTCGTAATGTTGTTATATAAGAAGTTTATCATTATACTTAGTGAACCTCATGTTTATCACCCTTTTCCATCCTCGTTGTACCTTACCGTATTTTATATGAAGAAACTAGCTAATACAACACTATGAAACTAAAAGGATCCCTTATTTTCCTCACACTTGAAACTCGGAAACAATCTCAAAAGTTTAACCACTAAAAGAGATTGAATGTTTATGTCTCATTTTCGATCATTGTACCCAAGCCTTGAGTCCTTAGAAATATAAGAGAAAACCGCAAGTCATTTTTCAAGTTTGTTGTGCTTAAATATATTAACGAACATCAACTTCTTCACAACCATAGACATCAATAAAGTTACCTTTCTCTAAGGTTTCTTGGTTCCTCAATATGACATCAGTTTTCACCAGGTAACAAACTCAAGATAAGTTCAGAGTACAACCTTTCTTGATTCTGCAACATTATTAGCAGCAGCAGCAGCAAGCCTTCGTGCATTTTGCACATCCTCTGAACAGTTAGCTAAAATGAACTCGTCAGCCTTCTTTGCAGCTAATGCAGCTGCTTCATTAGCTGCTTTTTCCTATAAATATTGATCAGCAAGCTAACTCAGAAGAATGAAGGGAAAGATATGTGAAGAAGTGAGTGCAGACTACTGTTTTTGTGATGAGAAAAGTTGCCGTGAAGATGGACCAAAGGAAGCAAAAGTGTAGCAAAACACTCATTGCTTAACCACAGTCAACATAGTAGAAGAGACCAAAGAATCACCAAAAAACCATAATTAAGAAAAACAAAAACAAATTGATCTAACACAACAAGACCTCTATTATAACTGCTAAGCGCTAGTAGTAATCTCATGAACCAACAGCATATTCATTCAAGTACTTGTTAATATATTTATAAATCCTAAGGCCACTATAGGACCTTGTGATGTACATTCTAACAACATGGTGATTTGAAAAGAAATTAACTGAGTCACCTCATATTCCGGGTTCATTTTTTCCCAAATGATCTTCTTACAGCGCTTCGCCTCCTCATCGAGAAGATAAATGTCAATCTGACAGAAATGCCGGCACAGAGTATCAGCCACGGCAGGTTAGTGAAGCAGGAAATACATGCCCAAATATTGCACAACTAAATCCAGTTGCCACAGGTATACATTCTGTTGAAGCAGAATAGTTTTACATATATTTACTAACAAACTGTTTTTCTTTTTCTGACCAAGTAAATGTATTCTCATTCATAAACATGCCAAACTGACTGTATACAACCTGTTATAATACTGTAAAGAATGGATAGTGGGCCTAACTCAAACCTCACAAGCTAGCTTAGGAGGTGAGAATTTCTCAAATCTTATATTAAAGAGTTCACTCATCCCTTCACAACCCCTCACACCCAGGGCTGGACATCTGGAGCATGAGCAGTTTAATATGAGGTCCAATATCGACTAGAATTGGGATGGGTCCTGATCTAATACCATGTAAAGAATGGATCTTGAGCATAACTCAATCCCAAAAGTTAGCTCAAGAGGTGAGGATAGCCCGCCATATTAAAGAGACCACCCATCCTTGACCGGTGTGGGACTTTTCACAAATACAAAGTTCACTTATTACGGATGATGCTTCTTTCCAAGCAAAGGATGAAAATTAGGGTCAGCTAGTATCATAATGTCATTTGCTAATTATCATGCGATGAGGTATGGCAGGATGAAATCCGTCTTAATCACAGCTTTTGCACTAGGCCAACATAGATTTTTTAATAAAACTTTCAAGGATCATGACCAGTGGAGTTACCCCCTACTAAATGAAAACCAACATAGAAGAAGTAGCACACCTCTACGTCATCAATATCAGGGAAGTTCCCTGATTCATCATGATCATCAGGACCCATACAATCCATGTCATGTACTGTATCATGAGTCATGTTATGCTCAGCTTTAGCCACTGAGAATTCCCCTGCATCTGGGAGAAAAGCAACTTACTCTATGGTTTTGATCCAGAACTCTCTCCCAACATTCTAATTCCAGAAGAAAACAAACATTTACCTATTTGCTCAGACCCTGATATCTGCACATTTTTACTCCCGGTCACACTCTGGGTGTTCCCTTCCTGTTCATGCTGATCATCAACCAAAAGAAAACAAAAAGAGAATACATGAGAGGCACTATTCTGAGAGCAAAAAAAAAGGCCGCATATTTCCAGTAAACACCAATTAGATTCAAGATTTTGGCAATAGCCTAAGGAAAGACTTCTCAAAAAGAAATCACAAAAAAGGGCTGGATACTATTCTCTATTCTGAAGTATCATTCAATTGAAACTCATTTTATTCTGAAGTATTGTCAGGATCACTGAAATAAACAATAATTATAGTACGATAAAACGGCTTTAAATTAAAAGTCGATCATCATCATACATTTAAGTGGCAGGAAAATGAACATTTGCCGTTCCTTGAAGAGGTGGTAAGGATACATTAGGGAAGTATTAGAGCTCGTCTTAAATTTTGTAAGAGAAAGCTTAGGAAACACATAATTTATCTTTCTGCAGGTTAAACTCTGTTTAGCAGGATGCAACCTCATATTTAGGAATTTCATCCAAAGAAAATCTAGAGTCTAAGCAGAAATCGTCTTCTCCCTACACTTTCTCTATTATCTTATAGATGCCAATTCTTTTCTTCAAATGTATCCTTCCATCTTGAGACTTTAACCTGACTTGTGTCCTTTCCAACAGTCAAAAGCATTCTTGAAAGCATAAAATGCTACTTTACAACTACAAGGTAATAATGCTTTTGGATAAGTAGCAGCTCCAATGAGTACCTCAGTGACATTGTTCTCCACCTGATTGGACATGGAAAATTTTGGATCCTCAGCAGCTTTTTTTGCCACTAATCTTCCCCTCTCAGCATCTTGGAAGGCAGGAGGTTCAGATCCTCCATCAAGCCCACCCGAAAGTGTTACAAACTGCAAACACATTCATGAGCATTACATATGATTATACTACTGAAAACTTAAAAAGGCCAGGGTACCAAGTAATTACATCACTGTAACAACTTTCACAAAGACCATGAGCAAAGGGCAGCTCCACACTTTCTTTGTGTTCACATAGCACTTCTGTGATCCCAGATCCTTTTGATCCCGAACAAAATTGTTGGGCCAGCCTCTCTTCTTTCTCAAGCTCCTGGGCTCTTGTATTGAACTCCTCAATCTAGATGCAAGTTAGAAGTAGAAGTATGAAACTCGGAAAGGAAATTTTTGGCTAACAAGCCATCACCAGAGGCAACTTGCATCAAACTCAAATATTAATGTATAAAGTGAAAAGGAGGGAGTTAAGATTTTAGATTCCCAGACAAATTTGTTTTGACTCTCAACAATAATATATATGTCATCAAGCACATCAGGCTCATAAAAATAGCACATCACTAGGCATAGGATGATTTCTCCTGAACACGAGCATAAATTTCCCTGAAGCCCGAGGCGCCCAGCCCATGGACAAGTTCTTTTTAAGATTCCACTAGTTGACCAAGAGGGGAAAAAAAGGAGGAGTCAAAGACAGGTGAAATTAAAATCTTTCCAAAGTGCAGGTATTGAGTGGCTTCATGACATACTAGAATCTGGTTATACTGTGACAGCTGTAGACCAGATGAGATCTTTCATTTGCTCTTTTTTGGGGTCTTTTGTTAAGAAAGAATATGCATCTCCTGTACTAGATGTGTATGCAATCCATAAGTTTTACGATATTGGTTCCAGCATGGGTGCCAAATTACGTAATACGCCTTGTCCATGAACAGGAGTAAGCACCTCACAATACTACATTACTTTTTAAGACTAATTTAATAGCTGGTTTCCCTCCCAACAAAAATGAAAAGACCTGCAGACATGCTTAAATACATGCACGTGAAGCTTTTCAAACAGAGAATAAAGTATCAGTAGTGGTCATCCTACCAGCTTTTGGTACATACCGTTAAGCTCCCAGATTCTGTGTTTTCAAATTCAATCAAACGCTTGGTCAATGTTGCTTCACAAATATGTACAACTTTAATCTGTTGACCAAAAGAATAAACAAAATAGGAAAGGAAATATCATGTTCCTTGTGCTATGTGACCATAAAAAATAAATGTGAGAGTCGTACAAGTGTTTGTACTACATAGGCTTGAACATAAAATAAGTAAAGAAAGTATAACAAGAACAGTTGTCAAGTCCAATGTCAAGAAGAAGTCCAAATCTGTGACCAAGAAAGAAGTAGTCCTCGAAAACTAGCTAAAATGCGTAAGAGATTCACAAAGCAGAATAAAACTTTTTTTTATATGAAGTAAGATGTTTCATGAGAAGGCATCAAGCAGATGCAAAGCTTACAAAAGAGAATTAGGTCAAGCCAGATACATAAAAGACTAGGAAACCTTACTTTCACACACATTATCATACTTTCAGATGCACATAAGTTGTAAGCGGAATACTTACATCATGAAGCATGTCTATAAAGAAATCTAAATTCTGACCATCAATATAAAGAAAATCTAGAACGACCACTTACAATTTCTGATTTAGAACGATTCAGTCCATGCGAAAGAGCAGCAATGTATAGTGCAGCTCCACATACCCCACTTGGCTTTCTCCCTGTCTATAGACAATTTATGGATTTGTGCAAAAATGTAGTGATTCTTATTAGTTCCATTGAATTATTCCAGTAACTTCTACATAAATTATATGCAAAGAAAATCATGTATAACCTGCATCCAATCACGCTTCATGCTGGCCACAATGAGAAGTGCAGTTCTAGAAACATTTGGCTCCCTTCCCCCAAATAAACCTACATTATAAATTGATAGTCTTCACTGATGAACTTCAACAAGCTAACAGCAAAATTATATTGACTGAAAGAGAATAAAAATAAATACAGAAAGGAAAGCGAAAAGTAGAATGAAAGGCAACATAGTAAGTAAGGTGTAATTGCAAAGGTACTCCACAGGTACAACAAATAAGTTTTTGGATGGAACAGGAAGGAAAACAAAAAGAATAGAGTTCTTTTGCACATACCAATAAACTAAAGAGCGGCACATTACTGTGCAGGAAAATTGAGGTAACATGCACTTTACATATGAAAATAAGCTATCAGATGAGAAGAACATGAGAGGAATGAAATGAGGTCTGCCTCATCTTTATTTTTGATATCCTGCTACATCAAATGTCACATTGATCATTGCCCAACGTTTTTGATAAAAGACCATTGTTTCCTTCCCTAGAGCGTTATCACCTACATACTACTTGAAAAATCATATTAGTTCATTCTCTTCAAGTAGCAGTAGGAGCCACCGTCTACCTCTGAGATTTTTTTTGACAAATTCTGCTCTTTAAATGCGTTCATTCTTCCATCCTCCAAGTATAATGACACATGAAATCATGGTGTATAACACCTTTGTTTGCCGAGAACTGCAGCTTGTAATGACAATTTTCGTATTGAACAGTTTAAAGCATGCAATTAAATGGCTTTTTGCTATACTTCCAGAACGCGTGATTAGATAGTCATGTTCTGACATCGGATGGTAATATACACATCTTTTTTTATTCTGAACTTCCCCTTTCACAATTGCAGTGTGTTATATACCATCTACGAAAGCTTACACACACCTTGTAATATCTAATAAATTATATCATTCATCAATCACATGCTGCTCAATCCCTAAATGAGTTACATCAGCTAGATGAATCATCTACATTCATTCCATTCTATTTGGGCAACATTCATTTTAATACTAAATAATTGTCTTTTAAGCCAAATTAGAGGTTCTCAGAATCTCCTACATATTCCTACACTGACCAATAGATCTTCTTCTCTATGTGTTGCTTGCACCTTCTGTTGAATGTGATTTCAAAGTTAGTCCAATCTAGTATTGCAACACATTTATTCATAACATTTGTAATCCGACCACATTCATTTTGTGGATATGTATATAATCCTGGTCCCGCTACTAACAGTTAAGAACATTACATATTACTCTTACTAACTCTGACATGAAAAGTCATTAATTCTCTGCAAACCTAATACCAGACACTTTAGTGGTTCTCATATTTAATAGTATGAATTTGGTTTGAGTCTTCCAAGTTCCAACAAGCCACTAAGTCTTCGATTTGGACTAAGGACGCTAAATCTGCCCAAACCACAACACTAACAGCTCTAGTCTACAAAGGAGTTTAGATATAAACGGTTTATAATAAAAAGGACTAAGATTTGCCAGACAGTGGCCTAAACAGAGTCCATTTCCCACCAAACATAGTGGAGGACGTCCTCCTGGCTGCTTCTATGATGAGTTGCAGAAAGAACAGCGGGGCTTCCCATATCAAAGAGATGAACCTCAACTGCTATAAAGTGCATTTCTCACCCACGTATCAACAATGGTGTGTTTTCTATAACGCGCACTTCATTAGTGCTAATCTAAAATACTTTTACTCTTAATTGAGATATTCTGCTACTTAAATTATGCAATATCATTGGCCCAAAAAAAATAAAAGAGGGGGGGGGGGGGGGGGGGGNCTTGCCAGAACAGGCAGAAAAGCCATGCTTGCAGACTAAAATCTTATGGATCAAGATTTTTGAGCTTCTCACAATAGAAATCCAAAATGTGATCAAGAGATAAAGTGGAAAGGAAAAAGTATATAAACTTTCACCACGATGTTGGTACCTAGGGCAAGGTGGTCAACAAAGAAGCAAGGATTAAAAATAACCAGCAAATCAAATCTAGATAAATACTTACGATCAGTGAATCGATGAATGAAAAGGCTAGGATCCACAGGTTTTTGAATAAATTGGTGATCTACAATGCTTAGAAGTTTGCAAAGCTGCAAGAACACAGCACCTAAAATATACCTGTGTTTCATAAGAGAAAAAGGTTGAACAGGCTTCAATTACCATGATAAAGCTAGTGATTAGGTAAATGGTTTCCTAAACTGCCCAACTTCAGGTATAACCCTTCATGTATGGCAAAAATACAATAAGACCTCCTATATTAGAATATTTTTCTAGATTTTTAAGGAGACAACGTATTGACAAACCTCCAGAATAGGAATCTGCCAATAAAGATTTAATAATTTGTGAAGTCAACAGGGCCACCTAGATTTTTCTGATAGGAAAAAGGAACTCATAGATGTAGAGAGAAGAGGTATTGCAGCAAAGGAGAAAATTCTCAAATACAAATGCCTAAATATACTAAAATGATATGCTATTCAATCACACTGAAGATTAGTCAAGAGCACGTCGTGGGAAGGGTAGTAAAGCATATTACCTAGTAACTTTCTTTTTTTTGAAATTGGTAACATGTTATATTCATCAGCACCCTAAAACATATTACCTAGTAACTTTCTCAAAGGTCAGCTCTTCTTCTGTCCTAAATTTCCTTCCCACACAAAAGAAGATATTATAACACCTTTATCTTTCTCAAATCCAACATCAAATACTACTCCACATAAGGCTGCTTTCATTTCTAGTTGAACGTGAAGCAAGCTTAGTCTAATTTACTCTAACCACACAAGATTCACATGTAAGATCTGTTTCACGATATATATATATAACTACAAGAAGGATCTAAGGGGTAAATTGAATATCACAACACTAAGCAGGGTGACAAGAACTCCTGACCTTAAGGGCAATCATTTAGTTTTTGCTCAAGATTATTGATCCAAAGTGTTACATCAAAAGAAGAATGAAAGAGAATGAGTTTTAAGATTTTTTGTAGAAATAGGCTCACTTACACATTTATCCTCAAGTACTCGGAAAAGTCAATGAGTAGGAATGGCTTTTTGCTTTCCCTGCAAGAAAAGTTAACATAAGGATATCCCAATTTGTCACTAATAAAGTCACTTGGACTAAGAAAAATTACACTAAAAGATTGAATGAAAACTATAATTGTCCTAATTACTCTTTTGATACATGTATTAATGACAAACTTTGTTGCTTTGGTATCCCTCTGTGCTGCATAATATAGTGGGTAGTTTCATCCACAATTTTTGTTGATAAGTAATCATAGATTTTATAAATGCTTGCACTAAACTAGTGCGAGAAAATATAACTACAGATTGTGCAGATCCCCCATTGTATTTTAAAAATTGCATCAACATCTTGTACAATAACCAGGTTGCACCAAAAAGCTAGCAAAATTTATAATGTATCATTTTAGCCCCTGTTAAATATGGAAAAACATATACTATGTAAAGATGTAAAGATTCTCAAATCCCCTTAATATGGAGATTAAAAGATTTTGTGAGAATATAATTGTCTTCTTTATTTCCTTATTTGTATTTCTTGTAAACGTTATTTAGACCCCACAGCTTGATGCAATAATCAAGCATTCCTGAATGCTCTTCTTCTGTTCTCATTTTTCATATGGTATCCGAGCTAAATTTTAGTCCCTTCTCTTCTTTCTCATTTTTCACATGGTGTCAGTGGTTTTGCTCTCTAACCACTGATGCATGGCTGACATAATATACGTCTACTTGTCAACTTCTTAAGCGTCATTACATGTTATCCCACTTCTTTTTTTCTCTTATGGATCGTTTGGTAGGAGGGATAAGGGATAAGGATAACTAATCCCAAGATTAATTTTAAGATGAGTTTATCCCATGTTTGGCTGGATAAAATCGTGGGATAACTCATCCCGAGATTGTAGTGTTATTTTTATCCCACACTGAGGGTGGAATAACAATCCTTGGATAACTAATCCCAGGAAAATTAATCCCGGTATAACTTGTTCCCAACCAAACGAGCCCTTAGAGAGCAGAAATATGCTGAAAAATAAAATCATAAAACACAATCTCTCACCTACAAACAATGTAAACACAAGCAGCCTCAACTTGCTCTTTCCTACGTCCCCTTGTGAAATTCCTCTCAACTGCTATCTGAAAGTAATATATTCAGCCATAGAATGATATCATGCTAGTAGTATGCATAAGCCATAAAGAATCATACCCTATAGAAGGCCAAAGCTGGATGAGCTATTGAATCACCACCATCAATTCCTAATGCACTCATCACACTCTCTATACCCTTTTTTGCTGCAGGAAGAGGAGTAAATAAATGTTATCAGAAAGACCCTCATACTTTAAAATTATATTAATATCAAAGAGCGATTTAGTATATTCTGAAACCAAATTGGTGCTACGTAGGCACATAGCTTGTGCACCTTGAGAAACATATCAGGATAAAGTGGTCAGCAATCAACAAGAACAAAAAATTTAGTTCATTTGCATATTCTGCTTTTTTTTTACTCGATTACTATATTTATGCTAAGAAAATGGAGTTGCAACTTTGCTAAACTCCAAAAGCCAGCTCAGGAGTGAGAATTGCCCAAAACTATATAAGGAGCAATAGTCCATTTTCTCAAATATCTAACAACCTCTCGCGCCCCCATGTAAATTAACTAGAGAGTGGACAGCATAACATGGGGACCATCATTGGATAGACCAAGAAGAGGAATGATTTTGGCTCTGATACCATGCAAGAAATGGACTTTGGGCCTAACACAACCCCAAAAACTAGTTCATGAGTGAAGATTGTTCAAGACCATATAAGACAATAACTCATTCTCTCAACCAATGTGGGAAAAATCTAACAATTTACATATTCTATCACTATCATCATTTGGGGCTCATTTTTTAACCATAAACATAAAAAGAAATAAAAATTGAGAAAACAACATTCATATATCCTTCACATAAATTTAAAATAGGAACATTTCCTGGAAGCTGGAAGTTATGTTGTAGATGAAAGGTTAACCTGATACTTATATAAAAGGTTGATGGGCACTTATTGACTTTGACACAAAATAGAGCGGATATACTTCAATGCCTATATTGACAATGAACAGCACAAGCACCTTTTTTTTAGGAAACTAAATTCAAAAGCTCCCAGTAGACAAAGATATTGAATAAATCATGGGTACATTTAGGATGTTAGTGATTCGGACCAAATTTGAAACAAAGCAAATGCAACTGTACTCTAGGAAGCCATAACAACTTTTATTGAAAATCGAGAACTCAGTCAACAAATTTTTTTGTTTTCCCTAATAGAAACAAACATCGAGTCATCATTTAGCTGAAAAAAGAATGATAGATTTATATAAATAGGTACAAGGAGCATAACGTCTCTTATTACATTATGGAAGGGGTGCTATGCTACCGATGAGGTTTGAATCCTACATCAGTGATCAAAAAGTCATTGTGAGAAAACAACAATCAAAGGTACATAGATACCTTCACGTAGTGTTCTTTCTCGTGAAGTTGAATAGACACTTTGGACAGAACCCACAATCTTTCCTGCCAATTGGCTCTGCAAATGATTTAAGTTAGTCTTGATACAACACAAATTGAATACCATACTTAACAACTTACAAGTTACAAGACACCACATATATAGCTTGTTCAATAACTGCACCTTAAACTAAGCTTGTCCTGTTAGTTTGATTTTAGTATTATTTCTCTCCTCAATTGAGCATATATTTGAAAAAATAAAATTATTGACAAAAGCACGTTAATATTAAAATAAATAAAAAGAAGTACATCAATATTAAAAGCAAAGTCATTCTTCACACTAAAACATGCACAGATGTACAAAAGCATGCAAGATGGCAAAATGGATGATCATCTTCTCATGGCATTGTCTAAATAGCTTCTATTCCCTCTTCCAATTTCTCCCCCACCCACAAATATATGTTTGGGATGACAGTCCATTTGCCTCTCAACTGAAGTGTCACAAAGTGTCTAAGACATAATTTTTCTTATCTTTTTGATATGTAAACCCCGCCACGAAATATCCGACTCAGGAGCCACGTGGTGGTTTTTTCCAATTTGTCTCTTTGTAACTCAAACCCCACCTCATGGTTGGAGGTGATTGGCCTTTTACTAGGCTATTACTCCCTGATCACATCACAGTAATATTATTAAAGAACTCTACATCAAGTATAAAACTTATTTCCACCATGTGTATTTTCTTGCTTTGCACCTTAAAAACTCCTTTAATAAAAATGACATTAAGACTGATTAACACACCGTCCAAACTGGAAAGGATCTCAATCCATTCAAAACTAGATATGATTGAATTTGAAGACAAAACAAACTATCCAAAATATCGATCTCATATGTATTAAGAAGAATATGAAATAACGAACGAACCTGTCCGGCAGCATCCTTGACAAAAGTAGGGTCGCTTAAAATATTGTCTTCATCAAGAACTCTTCCACATAAGGGACAACATCTATAATGTAATGAAATGAAGCATCTTAGAGTAAGACGCACACACACACACATATATATACAAATGAAGCCTCTTAAACGAATGAAGAAAATATATAAACTAAAATGAACCAGAGGAGTATTATAATACAGAAGAAAGAACAAGATTGGGAGATGAAGCTCTCACATTTTGCCATCCGCATAATCGGGTTGACTGATGTTTTTTGCACAATAACCGCAATATACCATGCTTGAAGTAACCTGAATCAACTAAAGAGAATATCCCATCTTGTAAAAAATTGTTGAAAGTTGCATAGAATTCTAACTTTAACAGTCTGCAATATACATTTTTGCAAATAATTCTACGTACACAACAATAACAACGTACTCAACGTAGTCCCACAAGTGGGGGCTAGGAATACCACATATGATGATTTAGAAAAAAAGAAGAAGACGCTGTAAATTTATTCAATATTCTTCTATCTGTTGGGATTTGACAGTCCTAAGTTTGGCTCACTTGAATCAGAGTCAAAAGTGAGTGAAGTGCTTGACAAACTTTGGTATCATTAGTGAATATACTAAACATGGTTATTTTGTCAACAATCCATCGACTTAAAAGAACGAAATCAACGACAGCACTTCATCCATTACATAATCCATAATGATCCAATTAGAAGTGGTTAAAATGAGAATAGATGTAAACATAGCTACTAGAAGCACAAGGGGTTTTCCTTTTCATATATATAATCCATAATGATCCAAGTAGTTCATATATATAAACTACTTCTTTTTATTCGTTTTCATATATTTTCTGATCTATTTGAAGAAGCCACTTTATTTCCCTATACAGCTTGTTTGGATGGGTTTTACCTATTGTATTGCACTGTATTGTTACTTTCCAATGTTTTGATTGTCACTCAAAATTTTACTTTATCATATTGTCACATCCGTCATTATGTAACAATGAAAAGTACAATTTTATGTAATGATCAAATTGGTGTAAGTTTTTTTCTCATCTTGATCACATCCGTCATTATGTAACAATGAAAAGTACAATTTTATGAAATGATCGAATTGGTGTAAGTTTTTTTCTCATCTTGATCTTACTTATTATTTAATAATCTTATTATGCACTCGGACACTCCAAAAATATTAATGCACTCGTGTCGAATCCTCAGTATCCAAGACGGTGCACACAACGTAAAACCCATGTTCCTATGCAATAGCTCGCAAACCACACAGGAGAGGTAACCCCCGCATTAGGCAAACCCGGTGCGACAGACTTGACTCAAAAGGCAAACCACTTGCTTTCGCTGGCAAGGGATTTCAAACTTGAGACCTCCAACATGAAAGTCCCAAGCCCAAACCACTAGGCCATCCCAAAGGATCACTTTCTACTTTTTCTTTAATCAATTTAAAAATAGAATTAAGTCATCAATTATGAGGAGGTATACACATGAGAAACTAAAAACAAAGTAAGTAGGGTCACACATATACACTGCTTATTGGGATACACAACAGCAGTACAAAACAAATATAAAAGGCCAATTCTGACACAGCAACAACATATCCAGTGTAATTCCGCAATTGGAGTCTGAGCGAGTCTGAGCTCAACTAAAATAAAAAGAACAATTCAAAGCAGCATTGCAAAGAAACAAGACAGGCAAAATAACACAATACAAAGCAGATAGTAATAAACACCAAAGACAAAAAAAAAAAAAAAAAACTTAAAAATCACTTTTTTTTTATCAGCAATCAAAGATCAAAAATCATATTTTGAACAAATTGCTACACAAATACAACAGTCAAACATATGAAAAATTGAAAGAACGAAACAAAAAAGGAGAGGAAGAGTACCGACCAGTTAGTTTGGCCGGCGCCGGCGACGGAAAAAGATCGAGATGTTAAACCCTAATTTTTTTCAAAAATTATGTCTTTATAATGAGATTCGAAACCTCGTCAATTAGTCGTAACTCCAAACTCTTACAACAATGAGAACCACTTACTCCAACACTTATCTTTGTTGTAGTGCTTGCAGCCAATTTTATACATTTAGGGGCAGTTTGGTTACGGTATAAGAGGACATATTATTTATTTATTAGGTTGAAAAGTCAACATGATTTATATTATATTTGGTTGATATGTTTTAAATATTGTATAAAAGTTATTCATGTATTAATTTTATAGGGTGTTTGGTTGCGTTTTTTATAATCCTACATAATTAATACTTACCTAACTTATGAGGGAATCTATGTATAAGTTATGCAGGATAGAATGTGGAATAAGTTATGTGGGTATTAGTTATATATATATTAAAAAGATAAATTACATCTTTATCCCTATTAATTTATTTTTAAATCTTTTTTTATTGAAAACTTTACATAACTATTCTATTTCCCCAACTATTTTTGTTTCTTATTTCTTTTCGTATACAAACGACTTTTTATTTGTTTTCATTTAAAATCAAAATATAAATATTTATTAATATTATGAATAGGAATGTATAATTTTGATAGCACATATGCTAATTATATATTCGCATTATAAATTACTAAATATATCCACATATTTAATTACATGTATTAATTTTTAATTTAGAATGTGAATTTATAAATAATCTATATATTTGGTATACTAAAAATGTACAAACAACACATGCATCATATTGATAGAAATTTACATTATATAAAATAGGATAGTATAATGTACTTGAAATATATTAGTGATATTTTATTTTTATAAGCTTTAAGCATTAAAAAACCAAAGAGAGAAAAAAACACGGAATTCCTAGCTAAGTATAGAGAAAATTCCTTTATCTTTTTTAAGGGAGAATTTATATTATTTGCTTACTTATTTTATTTGTAAATAATATATATTAATTTATATTAAAATCAATGTTCAATAGTTAATAATTCATGTAATGTAATCTTTATGTAAATAAATATCATATACATAGCTAATACTCGCATAACTAATACTCACATAACTAATACCCACATAACTAAACCCTGCATAACTAATACATGCATAACTAAACTCTGCATAACTAATACCTACATAACTAAATCCTGCATAACTCTAACCAGTAACCAAACGGTCCCTTAAGACTCCGTTGATCGAGGAATAAATTATTTCAAGACTAGTAAAATTATCCGCGCTTCGCGCGGGAATTTAATATCATGAAAATTATAAAATAATACTTAAAACCTATCGGTTATTAAAACTAAAATACTATATTATCTTACATAAAAGATTACGTAGCAATAAACATTAATAATGTAAAGGAAAATGAAAATTATTACATCTTATCATTTATCCTTAATAACATAAGCATAAATTAATGACTATAAAAATACATACCAGGATCTGTAACATAAGCAATGGTGTCAGTGAGTCACTCAATAGGAGGAAAGTACACAAATATTTAAGGGAAAAGGGTTAAAAATGCCCTTAACGTATCTCAAATGGTTCAAATATGCCCTCCTTCCATCTTTTGGTTTAAAAATTCCCTTAACGTTTTTTTAAGGTTTAAAATTGTCCCTTTTTAACAGTCCGTTGACATGGCAAATGTGACATGAATTTTCTTTACCCATTTCAAAATAAACGACCCACTTAGTCTAGAAACCCATTTAAAAAACTTGACCCGATAGGCCAATAGTATTTGGGTCTTTTGTTCCCATTAGTTCTAGTTCTCTTCTTTCTTCCTACCTCCTTCAAATCTTCTTTTTTCTCCATTTCTCTAGTTAATTCAGAAAGAAAAAGATGGAAGAACTACAATGTTAATTTCTTCTCTACAACAAGATTTGTCAAGTTGATTTTTTGCATATGACTGGACAATCAATGGCTGAACTACAAACTTGATTACGACTTGGATTTCGATAAATAACAGACTGATATTCGGTAGGTTTTCTAGTTCTATTGTAAGCAAGTTTTTGAATTCAATTTGTTTGTCATATATTGAAGAAGCTATCTTGAAACTTTAGTCATTTAGAATTCAAATTCCTCGTTAGAAACTCAATACAAAAATGAAAACAGAGCAGTGAATGATAATGCTCAACATTTCTTCGATTTAGAATCCAAGGTAGTCCGCAGAAGTTTCAATAATTAGTTGTTTCGAGTATAATATAATTATGGGTGATTTGCCAAGTAATTACTTTGTGTTGCACAACTCTCTGCGATTCAATTTTAATAAGTATGATTTTGGTTGGGGAAAGCAATTGCACAGAGAGATGGAGTGTCAAACATGTTGGAGTGGAAAATTGATATGTCACCTGGGGCAGAAGAAGGGAGTATGATTTTTGAGATTTGCCTTTATCCAAACACAATACAAGCATTGGAGGAAGACATTTCTGTGTGGGTTAATATGTAAACGGATTTCTGGGTAGGTTTGAATTTTCGTAGCATAAATGGGTCGGGTGGTTAGGCTGGACTTAAAAATATTATGTGGACCAATAAGATGAAGCCATTTATCTAATTAAATGACTCATCATTTGCCATGTCAGTGGATGGTTAAAAAGGGCAATTTTAAACCTTAAAAAAAACGTTGAGGACATTTTTAAACCAAAAGGTAGAAGGAGGGGGCATATTTGAACCATTTGAGATGCGTTAAAGGTATTTTTAACCCTTTTTCCAATATTTAATTGTGAAGATGAATAAGAGGTTCATAATTTTTGTTGTTTTAAAATAAGAGGAAATCCCTCGATTTATAGACAACAAAGGGTAGTGTGAACAAATGTTTATTGTGCCTTATCGGATTGGTTACAACTATTTGGAAAAGTCGCAACTTTTCATAAAAGTTGCAACTCAACTCTTTATTGAAGTCGCAACTTTTCATAAAAGTCATAACTTTTCATAAATTTCACAACTTTTCATGAAAGGGGAATGCTAGTTTTGTAAATAAATAAATTAAAAGAGAATTCTAGTTTGTAGTGGCGCCATGTAGGCGAGCCTAAGATTCTCTTTTATATATATATATACTAGTAAAATTATCCGCGCTTCGCGCAGGAGTTTAATATCACAAAATTTATAAAATAATACTTAAAATCTATCAGTTATTAAAACTACAATATTATATTATCTTACATACAAGATTACATAGTAACAACTATTAATAATGCAAAGGAAAATGAAAAATATTACATCTTATCATTTATTCTTAATAATATAAGCATAAATTAATAGTTGTAAAAATACATACCAGGATCTGCAACATAAGCAATGGTGTCAGTGAGCCACTCAATAGGAACAAAGTACACAAATATTTAATTGTGAAGAAGAAGAGGAGGTTCAGAATTTTCGTTGTGTTAAAATGAGAGGAAATTCCTCTATTTATAGACAACAAAGAATAGTGTGAACAATTATTTATTGTGCCTTATCGGAAAGGTTACAACTATTTGGAAAAGTTGCAACCATTCGGAAAGGTCACAACCTTTCATAAAAGTCACAACTTTTCATAAAAGTCGCAACTCTTCATTAAAGTTACAACTTTTCATAAAAGTCGCAACTCTTCTTAAAAGTCGCAACTCTTCATGAAAGGGGAATGTTGGTTTTGGAAATAAATAAATTAAAAGGGAATTCTAGTTTGTGGTGGCGCCATGTAGGCGGGCTTAAGGTTCTCTTTTATATATATACTAGTAAAATTACCCGTGCTTCGAGCGAAAATTTAATATCACAGAATTTATAAAATAATACTTAAAACCTATTAGTCATTAAAACTAAAACATTATATTATCTTATATACAAAATTACGTAGTAACAAACATTAATAATGTAAAGGAAAATGAAAATTAGTACATCTTATCATTTATCCTTAATAACATAAGCATAATTTAATGACTGTAAAAATACATACCAAGATCTGTAACATAAGCAATGATATCAGTGAGTCACTCAACATGAGCAAAGTACACAAATATTTAATTGTGAAGAAGAAGAAGAAGGAGAAGGAGAAGGAGAAGGAGGAGGAGGAGGAGGAGGAGGAGCAATAGGAGGAGGAGAGGTTCATAATTTTCATTATTTTAAAATGAGAGGAAATCCCTCTATTTATAAACAACAAATGATAGTGTGAACACATGTTTATTGTGCCTTATCGGAAATGTTACAACTATTTGGAAAAATTGCAACCCTTCGAAAAGGTCACAACCTTTCATTAAAATCACAACTTTTCATAAAAGTTACAACTTTTCATAAAAGTCGCAACTTTTCATAAAAGTCGCAACTCTTCATTAAAGTCACAACTTTTATAAAAGTCACAACTTTTCATGAAAGGGGAATGCTAGTTTTAGAAATAACTAAATTAAAAGGAAATTCTAGTTTGTGGTGACGCTACGTAGGTAGGCCTAAGGTTCTCTTTTATATATATAAGATATGATTAATTATCATGAAATTAGTTATACTATAATTCTGAAATAAGTTATCTCGCGATTTTATTAAACATAGGATAAACTCATCATAAAATCAATCTTAAGATTAGTTATCACTTACTTATCTCTTATACCAAACGAGCTCTTAAAGAATTTTCTAATACAAAAAGTATGGAATTTTTCGGACTGGTACTTTTAAAAGATATAAAGAAATTTAATTTTAATAAATTAAAATAATTAAAATATTCTTTTCATAACATAAACTTCATATTAAAATGTATGCTTACATCAAATTTCAACAACTCAGTGCATTTTAGATTTTCTAAAAAACAATTGGATTTTTTTAGGCCGCTTAGACTTCAATAGTTCTCAATTTTACAAGTTTCATTATTTAACTTTTGTACTTATTTGAAAAGTTTAACTCTCGACATTTCTAGATGAATCGCAATAATAATTAACATCTATGCATTATAATTTTAAATATACACAATAAACATTTAAATTTATATTATAAAATTAAACAGATAAACACAGATATCGTACCTGACATACACAAATCAACACATAACTCAAAATTGTTGAATTAAACAACAAACTCTTGTAAACATGAAATCCATATTTGTATGATAAAATAATTAGATTCTACGTAAAATAAAGTTTTTTTTATTAGTTTAAAAAGAAGAGCGCACTTTTTTATTTTTAATTATTAATCTTTTTTTCAAATGGATTACACATGGACAACACTTTGTTTTTACTATTATCTGCCACACATTTTTCTTTTTATTATTACTAGGTAATGTTGCCCGTGCTATGCACGGGCATGAGCCCAATAATATAAATGGTATGTTTTGGGGCTAATAATGGAGATTTTGAAGCGATTGTTTGCGTGGATAAAGGAATAAGTTTTTTTATCACAAACTTGTACTTTATTTGACGCTATTCAAGGCACAATAAGACTATCCACATACAACATTTTTGAAATATTTCATGTTGTCAATTATCATGATTTATAGTATTTTTAGATTCACTTAAAGAATGAGTGGAATTTTTTGTATTTTTTTTCAAAACATATTTTATGTTGTCAATTATCATGATTTATAATATTTTTACGCATTTTTTAAATATAAAAAACCCAAAAAAAAATAAGACAAATAAATTAAAATGGACCCAATATATGTTATTTTTGTTGTCTCAATTTATGTCACACAAATAAAATTTGGANCTTATAGTAGAAAAATAAATATATATTATATAATAGAAAAAATGATTTATTATATTATATATTATATAGGGAGTTTATGATTGGACATTACAATGTCCCATCATAAACTCCCTCTTATATAATAAGAGAATTTTCTCAAGATCTGCCACACTGATTTTTTATTTTTATATTTGTAATACTCTCATTTCAAGATATACCTTCTTTTTTTATATATATAAAAAGAAAGAAAGAAATTCTCTGCCACTTTATTTATTAATATTCTATTTTCATGATCCACGTGATCATTAAAAATAGCACACCAGATTAGAATTTTAGAATTATGCATCTGATTGAATTTATTTTTCTAGTTTCAATTTTAATTATTACACGTATTTTTTTAAAAATATGAACGAGCACTATTTCCATCCATCATTATCAACGTAACTATCATAATCCATAATTAATATAATCAACCGTCAGCATCTTTAATCATCATTTGCAATCATCATCATTAAGCACAATGTACCATATCAATAACCAACAATCACGACAATCAATCATCATTGTATATTGCCTTACTTTAATTTCATCATTTATCATTCCATTAGACATTACCGTCATCCATGACAATTATCAGTCACCACCATATCAATTACTATCATTGACCACTAGTCACTATCTATTGCCCACAATCATCACTAATAGTCATCATCATCACCAATTGACATATTTTTTTAAAAATATTTTATTGCTATAGTATTAAACTAATAACAAAGTCTCAGTTTTAGTATTCAAATATTAATACAATAACTTAATATTCAACTTCAGACATCCAAACACTAAACTTAATACAACCTTGTTATTCAGACGTACATTCAAATCAAACATTTGGATTTTAATAAAATAAAAAAAAATCCCATCAATGATGAATGGGAAAGAGATAGGAAGATAGCAATACAAAACAAGTCCCCCACCCACATTTATATAAACCACACTTTGATAAAAATTTTGGCACAAATATGAAAAAGGTTTCTTTAGTTTTGTGGTTTTGTCTATTCTCAATATCTTCTTTTCTAAGAGAATCCAAAGCAGAAGGCAATGGAGTTTACATTGTTTACATGGGTGCCAAGGGTTCATCTGATGATCACATTCACCTTATGAGCTCCTTGACAACAAGGTATGACATCGTTTGTCCAGATATTTTTGAGCGAAATATTGTTATGAATAACATATAACATAACATGAAAATCGATTTCAAAGAAAACTTGATTGATTGTTATATATTGAAATGATGACACATGTTGTAATATTTTAAACAACTTAAATAAAAATGTTGGCTCCATCACTGGTACTGCTAAAACTTCATGTTGTTCACTTGTTATCTAAGTAGCTCAGACTCTTCCAAATCCCTGTCGCACCCATCACTACTAGAAACAAAGGTTTTTTTCCTCGCGAATTATTGGAAAATTTGTGCCATAAAACATAATTTTCTCACTAAATTCCCACCGAACCAGCTTACTGTAAAAATGTACGGTGGAAAATAAATTATCACTGAAATAGTGGGAAACTTCCTAATTTTTTCCATATGGAAACATTACCACGTTTTCTTTTCTCACTGATTCAATCAAAATATCTGTGGGAATGGCTGCTGAACATTTTTCATTGGAGAAGTAATAATTTTTCGTAGCAAGTGTCAACACGATGTGGGTGTGGGACTAAACATTTTTCAGTGAGAAAATAATGATTTTGTAGTAGTGCGTGCCAAGTACACGATATGATGAAGATTCCGACCTCTAAATCCATACCTATATGAGGATATCCGCACCTGAGTTTTGAACAACATAGCTTGTTATTACATCTTTCTTTTGTATTGGACAAAGAAGAGCTTCTTTTCTGAGACATTGTATATATTTCATCAGGAGAAAGAATGCAGTGGTACACAGCTACAAAAACAGTTTCTCAGGATTCGCAGCACGTTTATCAGACGATGAAGCTCAGTCGATTGCTCAACATCCCGGAGTTGTATCTGTTTTTCCAGATCCAGTATTTCAACTACACACGACGCGATCATGGGATTTCTGAGGGATCAATACAATATTGTACACAATTTCCCTTATGATTTCAAATCATCCAGTTGTAATAGGTTGTGTCTTGTTAAACGTCTTGAGTAACCGATCCAGTGTGTTAGCCCTGAGTCCACGGGAACTTAGTAGCTTTTGCTTGAGGTTGTTGTAGGAACCTATAAATATTTGAACCTTGGATCTGTGTTTGTGTGGGAAATCACACATAATGATCTTGAACTTTCGACCTACGTTTGCCCCATGAACAAATCTTCAAGGTCAAAAATCAAAACTTGAAGTTTTTCCTATGGGGCAAAGTTCAGGACCATCCACCTCCAAGGTCACTCTTGTAAATCACCCGTCTCAGTGTGTCGTGGTCTTGGAAAAATAAGTTAATGATAGAAATGACTTGCATCAGGAAACTGATCGGAGCAAGGTTTTATGATGAACCTGGCAAATTTAAAACACCTTTTACGGGCACACCTAGGGATCACGATGGGCATGGTACTCACGTTGCAGCCATAGCAGCAGGGACTCCAGTGGCAGGTGCATCCTATTACGGCATAGCAGGAGGAACAGCCAAGGGCGGGTCTCCAGGGTCCAGGATTGCAGTGTGCCGTACATGCAAGCCTTATTCTGGATGCAGGGGATTGGATATTATGAAAGCATTTGATGATGCTATTGCAGACGGGGTCGATATCATCAACTTATCATTTGGTCAACCAGCTGGAACAGAGTTCGAGTTCTCAAAAAATCCTATTGCCATCGGAGCCTTCCATGCTGTACAGAAGGGCATTTTCGTTGTTGCCTCTGGTGGAAACGATGGGCCTTCACCGGAATCTGTTGTCAATGTTGCTCCTTGGATTTTCACAGTTGCTGCAACAACTATTGACAGAAACATTGAGACACATATTCCCTTGGGTGGAAACATGCTAATTAAGGAAAAAAACCATAGTTATTCAATATATCCACTAGCTATCTATCTTTTCAAGAACATATTTTAATACCCTTTTTAATTTTCAGGGTGGAGGTATTAGCTTTTCCGATCTCAAGAAGTCGCCAGTTTATCCTTTGGTAGACCGTCTATCTGTCAAATTAGACTCGGAAATTGTTTTTGATGGTCCAGCAAGGTAATTGGAAATTGAAATGTATCAGTTTCCATTTCTGGGGCTTCACTAGGAAATAAATTTTTTCATACTTTTAACTAACTTGAGCAATGTTTAAGTGACTGTGAACCAGATACACTAGATGAACGCAAAGTCAAAGGAAAAATTATTGTTTGTGACCATCTCACCGATGACTTTTCACTAGAAGTGAGGCTAAATGAAGTGAAGAAAAAGGGTGGCATCGGATTTATACCAAGTATTCCTGATGGTCAGCTCATAACGGCACCCAAAACAGGATCATTTCCTGGGGCAGTAATTACTCAAGCAGACGGCATAAAGATTCGTTCTTTACATAAACTCAACAAGGGACTCACTTTACTTCAAAATAAGCACTTGTTGGGTAACACAGAAAATTGCTAATTGCACCTTTGTATTTTCTAAAGGAACCCTGTGGCAACAATTCTACCGACTGTTAGTGTAGATAATTTCAAACCGGCTCCTGTTGTGGCTTTCTTCTCATCAAGAGTCCCTAATTATAACACTCGAAACCTCCTAAAAGTAAGCATTCCTTATTCTAATTTTGTTTCTTTCAAATTTAGGGGTAAGGTCTGTGTACTACCCTCCCCAAATCCCATTAGTGGGACTACACTGGGTTTGTTGTTGTTGTTGCTCGATCTGTGCCCTTTGCACAGTGCCATGATAGTATTGTTCCGAAGAGACAGTAAGTACTCGCGATTACTTACATACTTAAGTTATAAAACAGAACATTTTTTCATGCAATATTACCAGTAGATCACATACCAAATGGTTTCTGACATGTACTTGCAGCCGGACATTGCAGCTCCAGGGACTGCAATACTTGCAGCTTGGATCGAAAACGACACAGAAGTAACTCGGTCTGGACAACAACCACCGCTATTTAACATC
The DNA here is from genome assembly GCF_019186545.1 of Solanum stenotomum. NCBI lineage: Eukaryota > Viridiplantae > Streptophyta > Magnoliopsida > Solanales > Solanaceae > Solanum > Solanum stenotomum. Next base: position 97,309,953 of record NC_064282.1, read on the forward strand.
GATTCAGGTACTTCCTTGTCTTGTGCTCATGTTTCTGCAATTGTTGCAACACTGAAGTCTCAGAATCCCTCCTGGAGTCCGTCAGCAATCAGATCAGCTATAATGACCACAGGTGCTAACCTGATAATAGTTTAAGTATATCAGTGCCTCCAATTTATGGATCTTACGAAAACAAGTCTCATTTTTTCAATCCCTTTTGTTTCCTTTTAGTAGCTTTTCAGCAAAGCAATACAAAGAGTCCACTGATAGAAAATAGTGCATACGAAGATCAATACCTTGCCACACCATATGACTTTGGTGCAGGAGTAGCAACTATAAATGGACCATTGAAACCAGGTTTGGTTTACGAGACCGAGATCACAGACTACCTGCAATTCCTCTGTTCTGCAGGATATAACACATCAACAATAAAACTCGTCTTAAAGACAATTCCAAACAACTTTTCATGCCCTGCCAACTTGAGTGATGAGTCGGTGTCTAACATGAACTACCCATCAATAGCCGTTTCTCTGTCCAAGGAAAGAGAAACCAAGAAAGTTACCAGAACGCTAACTAGAATTGGTGATGAAGAATCAGAATATACGGCAACCATAACAACACCAGATGTGTTGAGAGTCGAAGTGAGTCCAAAGAAATTGACATTTACAAGTGACAGGAAGAAACTGAGCTATCAAGTGACTTTCAAAGCAATGTCTAGAGAGAGAATTTTTTGGATCAATTACATGGACTAATGGTAAGTACAAGGTTCGAAGTCCATTTGTCGCCTCCTTTTGGTAACATTTTCATCAATCTGCTACTTTACCAGTCTAAGAAAAAGGGTGTATTCAATGCAATGCATCCATGAACATTGTATCACCATATGAATCCTGAATGAAAGGTTCTCAATAAAGATTTCATGATATTCTCGTTGTTGTTTTTTCGGTAACAAATGTAAACATTACCATTAACAACAAAAACCAATACAACTAAAGAGCAGCTAACCTCATAACCACCTTCTAGGAAGGGTGCTATGCGAATTATGCCTCCACTTCGGGAGGATGAATTGCCTCCACGACTTAGTTCTCCTGTGCAATGCCACAAGTGAAAACGCACAGACACGAATTTTGAAGTCTATGAGTTCCTACAGTAATCTCAAATCAATTTACAATGATAACTAGGTTAATTTTAAGCATATGCAATCTGAATGTGGACACAGCATACTAGAATTCTGACTTTACAATCATTTTTGGTATTGCACAGGCAATCATTTTTTTTATTAATTTCTCAGCTAGAATCTGATTCTGCAGTCCAATTAAATTTGGATTCATGTATTGTAGGGTCTATTTCTGGGAGTGACGCTTTTAACACGAGTTTTTCAATTTCCAGTAGCTTTGAGCTCGAGACCTTTGATTATGGGTGGAGGGATCCTAACCATTCCACCACAACCCAAGTCGGTGGGCAATCATATCTAGTTTAAAAGCAGCACACGCAATTGATAAAGGTTTTTTTTTTCTCAAATGGATTACACAGAGACAACACTTCCAAATTTTTTTAATTATCTTTTCATAATGATTCTTATAGTATTAATAAAACTAATCACGTGATCATTAAAAATAGCACACCACATTAGAAATTTAGAATTTGTACAGCTTAGTTGACACACATCAGTTATTTGTATTTAATGAAGGTTTAATTTTAGTTATTTAGTGTGTTTGAATTCTAATCACTCAGATTATTTAAGTCTCATTTGTTTGCATTTAATGAAAGTCTTGATCCTAATTATTCAAATCTCAAAGAATTTATACAAAGATGACAGTTCACCACTACTCAATCCACTTCACCGCTAACTGCTACCCCCCCCCCCCCCCCCCCCCCCCCCCCCCCCCCAACTCCATTATCCTCAATTTTAACCACCGTCATTGTCAATCACTATAGTTAACCGACAACTTAACAAGCCACCATACAATCATCACCACAAATCACCATTACCGCAATAGTCACTAATCATTAGTGATCGACAATAACCCCCATTAGCCACCTTCATCATTCATTTCGTCATTAGCTATCAGTTATCACTATCCTCCATCATAATTATCGGCCACACCATCACCACTAGCTAGCTACTATCCACAACATCCACCATTAGCTAACACCAACCTGATTGGCACCCACAAGTACTAGCACCAACTAGCTATCATTACCACCAACCGTCATATAATTTTTTAAAAATATTTTATTGATATAGTATTAGGTTGATTCAGATTGAGACATATAAATTTTAATATGCAAATGTGTATTCAAATTCAAAATACTTTTAAACAATTAAAGATTAGGAAACATATAGGAAGATAGCAAAATAGATAAAGCTGTTCCCCCCATTTATATAAACCACTAACTTTCATCAAGTTTTGGGCACAAACATGAAAAGGGCTTCTTTAGTGTTGTGGTTTTGTCTCTTCCTAATTTCTGTTCTAAGAAAATCCAAGGCAGCTTCTCAAGCAGAAGGCCATGGAGTTTACATTGTTTACATGGGTTCCAAGAGTTCATCTGATGATCACCTTCAGCTTATGAGTTCCCTCACAACAAGGTATGTCATCGTTTGTCCAGTTATTGTTTAGCTGCTATAGCGAAATATTGTTATAGAGCAGTCTAACTGTAATTGGATGCTCGAGCCGGAGTCCAAGCAACATACCTTGTTATTACACTTCCTCTAATTGAAGAACAATTTACATTTTACACTTCATTAGGAGAAAGAAAGCAGTGGTGCACAGCTACCCAAAAAGTTTCTCAGGATTCGCAGCACGTTTAACAGATGACGAAGCTCAGTCGATTGCTCAACAACCCGGAGTTCTCTGTTTTTCCCGATCCAGTTTTTCAACCACACACGACGCGATCATGGAATTTTCTTAGGGATCAATACGATCTGGACCACGATTTCCCTTACAGATCCCGTTCGAATTCAACCTCAAATGGAGCAGACACCATAATTGGCTTTTTGGACTACGGTAACTAGGAACCAAACTGCAAAAAATCTCATTGCACTTTGTTCATTCTTTACTACTAACAATAGTAAATCAAATAACATCCTGGATTATGTTTTAGGAATATGGCCTGAATCGGAGAGTTTCAATGACATAGGTATCGGTCCAGTCCCATCGCGATGGAAAGGCACTTGCACCAGAGGTTATGATTTTAATTCTTCCAACTGCAACAGGTAACAATCTTTTTTTGTGTCCATGGTGGCGGGTCCAGTGTGTTAGTTATGGGTTCACGGAACCAGTAGCTTGAGGTTGCTGTAGGAACCCATAAACTTTAAATCTTGGATCCGTCTTAGTGTGTCCAATATGGACTATGTGAAGTTTTTGTAAGTGGTCTTGTATCAGGAAACTGATTGGAGCAAGGTTTTATGACGATCCTGGCGCATTTGAATCACCTATAACGGGGACACCTACGGACCACGACGGGCATGGTACTCATGTTGTAGCCACAGCAGCAGGGAGTCCAGTGGAAGGTGCATCCTAGTATGGCTTAGCAGTAGGAACTGCCCAGGGCGGGTCTCCAGCGTCCAGGATTGCAGTGTACCGTATATGCAATCCTACTGGATGCAGTGGATCGGCTATTATGAAAGCTTTTGATGATGCTATTGCAGACAGGGTCGATATCATCAACTTATCAATTGGTCAACCAGCTGGAGCAGAGGACGAGTTCTCAAGATATCCTATCGCCATCGGTGCCTTCCATGCTGTACAGAAGGGCATTTTTGTTGTCACCTCTGCTGGAAACGATCGTCCTTTAGAAGAAACTGTGGTCAATGTTGCTCCTTGGATTTTCACAGTTGCTGCAACAACTATTGACAGAAACATTGAGACACATATTCTCTTAGGCGGGAACAAGATAATTAAGGTATTTAAAAGAAAAAGAACACAGTTATTCGATATAGCCACTAGCTATCTATTATTTCAAGAACGTCTTTTAATACTGTAAAGACATGGCACCTGACCCTAACTCAACCTCAAAAGCTAGCTCAAGGAGGGAAGGAATGTTCAAGTCCATAAAAGCAGGCTACCAGTCTATTTCCCAACCAATGTGAGACTCTAACAAATACCCTTGTTGATTTTCAGGGTGGAGGTATTAAGCTTTTCCGATCTCAATAAATCTCCCGTTTATCCGTTGTTGGACAGTCTATCTGTCAAATTACACGGGGAATTTGTTTATGACGGTGACGCAAGGTACTTGGAAATTGATAAGTGTACCAGTTTCCATTTCTGAAGCTTCACTAGGAATTAAATTTTTTACATACTTCCAACTAACTTGAGCAATGTTTCAGAGACTGTGAACCAGATAGACTAGACGAACACAAAGTCAAGGGAAAAATTATTGTTTGTGAACATCTCGACGATGACTATTCACTCAATGATAGGTTAGGTGAAGTAAGAAAAAAGGGTGGCATCGGGTTTATATTACTTCTTCCTGATGATGAGCTCATAACAGCACCAAAAATAAGATCATTTCCGGGAGCAGTAATCATTCAAGAAGACGGCATAAAGATTCTCTCTTACATCAACTCAACAAGGTACTCACTTTACTTCTCAATAAGCACATACCAAATTGCTAATGACACCTTCCTGTTCTCTAAAGGAACCCGGTGGCAACAATTTTACCAACTGTTACTGTAGATAATTTCAAACCGGCTCCTGTTGTGGCTTTCTTCTCATCAAGAGGCCTTAATTATAACACTTGAAGCCTCCTAAAAGTAAGCACTCCTTATTCAAACTTCTTTTTTCAAATTTTGAACCATTGTTCGATCTGTGCCCCTTGCGTAATGCCATGCTAGACTTCTTTCTACTTCCAATTTTATTGGATATCCATCTCCAAAGGGGCAGTAAGGGCTCGTGATTACTTACATACTTATGTTATATAACAGAACATATGTTTCATGCAAGATTATCAGTAGATCACATACCAAATGGTTTCTGACATGTGCTCACAGCCGGACATTGCAGCACCAGGGACTGCAGTACTTGCAGCTTGGCCCGCAAATAACACAAAATTGACACGGTCTGGCCAAGAACCACCATTATTTAACATCAATTCACGTACTTCCATGTCCTGTGCTCATGTTTCTGGAATTGTTGCAATACTGAAGTCTCAAAATCCCACATGGAGTCTGTCAGCAATCAGATCAGCTATAATGACCACAGGTAGCAACCTGATAATAGTTTAAGTACATTAGAGCACCAATTAATGGCCATTACGAAAAGTCTCATCCCCCCCTCCCCCCCACCCCCACTTGTTTCTTATAATAGCTTTTCAGCAAAGCAATTTGAAGAGTCCAATAGTCAATAGTGTATACGGAGAATCCCTTGCCACGCCATATGCCTTTGGGGCAGGAGTAGCAACTATGTCTGGACCACAAAAACCAGGTTTAGTTTACGAGACCGAGATCACAGACTACCTGCAATTCCTCTGCTCTACAGGCTATAACACATCAACAATAAAACTCATCTCAAAGACATTACCAAACGATTTTCCATGCCCCACAGGCTCCAGTGATGATTCAGTGTCTAATATGAACTACCCATCAATAGCTGTTTCTCTGTCCAAGGTAAGAGAAACCAAGGAAGTTACCAGAACGCTAACTAGAATTAGTGACGAAGAATCAGAATGTACAGCAATCATAACAGCGCCAGATGTGTTGAGAGTCGAAGTGAGTCCAAAGAAATTGAAATTTATAAGTGACAGGAAGAAACTGAGCTATCAAATGACTTTCAAAGCAATGTCTAGAGAGAGAATTTTTTGGATCAATAACATGGTAAGTACAACATTCGAAGTCCATTTGTTGCCTCCCTTTGGTAATATTTTCATTAATCTGCTACTTAACCAGTCTAAAAAAGAGGGCTGTAAGCAATGCACTCATATGAATCCTGAATAAAAAGTTCTCAATAGAGAAACTGTATTTTTCTCATGATATTCTTGCTTTATAAGTCTTTATTTTCTTGATACATATAGCTAACATGTGCAGCCGGGGGCGGATCAACCAAGGGAGTAGGAGGTGCCACGGCACTCACAAACCTCTGGCTGAATTCATATATTCTATGTATATATGGAAAAAGTTGCATATATACTAAATGATGGCACCCGGATTAGTAAACATTCTCGAGGTGTCACTGGCAATATCTATGTTTAGAAATATTGTGACACTCGTAACCTCGAAAATTTGGATTTGCCATAGCGTGAAACAATCATAGAGCAGTACAGCTATTGGATTCCAACTAGGTCCTCACATTTCTTTCAGTCTCAAAAGCACAAAAAACACCATAACATATACTCCCTCCATTTAAATTTGTTCTTAGTTTCCTTTTAAGCCTGTTTAAAAGGAATGTCACTTATATTTATTTTGTCATAAAAAAAAAAAAGGAATGTCACTTTCTATTTTTAGTAATTCTTTACCCCTAACATCCAATTTGACATATTTAAGACCACAAGATTCAAAGGACATTTTGGTACATTACACACATTTTTAGTTTAAGACCACAAGATTCAAAAGTTCTCATTATTTTCTTAAACTTCGTGGTGAGTCAACTAAGATAAACAAATTGAAACGGAGGGAGTATTATGTAATGAACAGAAATGAGATGTACATGAGTAGTGCGAAGTTGTTCAAAGTACAGTCACATGTTGTGCGTTAAATGAAACGGGAGCGGAGCTAGCATGCCGATTACAGATTAAGCAGAACCCAATAGATCTGGCATAAATCTTATATTTCTATAAAAAAAAATTACTTAATATGTATAAATAATTATCGTGAACCGAGCTATTTTGTTTTAGAATCTAGAACACAAACTCAAAATCTTAAGTCACTCTGAAACTAAAGCTCTATCAATCAAAATCCAGAGATGAAGCAATTGACGAAGGATGATTGGACGAAATGTAGTTGTTTTGACCTTGCTTCTTAATGTTTGTAAATTGCAGAGGTTGCAGAAAGTAAATATTTTGTGTCATCTTCACATGTACTACTCTTTTTTAGTCTGTCACACAAATTATATTATACTTTCTTATTCAGAAATAATTTAACATATAATTTTTCATTTTATCCTTAAAGACTTGTAGCTACACAAATTTCTATGATTTGTTTTAGGCCATAGGGTTTGAGTTTTCATTTTTTTTCTTTTCAACTTCGTACCTAGTCAAACACCGCAATATAAATTGGGACAAAGGAAGTACTTACTAGTGCATATTAGTATCTCTCTGCAACCTTTATTTCTCTGGTCGATGTCCTATTCACATAATATATTTGCTGATCATATCTTTTTATCTTTTTATGAGAAGGGTAATGCTTATAATATTTACTTATTTGATAATAAAAGGCATTGAGAAATTTTTTTCTGCCACTGCCTGAAAAAGGAGCTTCCTGTTCCTCTTCACATAAGTTAATTGATTATTTTCTGGAGAAAATATGCTTTGAGAAAGTACCTAAAAGTAGAAATATGCTTTGAGAAAGTACCTAAAAGTAGATCTTACATTTTACTGCCTAGAGTAATACTAAGAGCCCGTTTGGATTGGCTTAAAAGTCGGTCAAACCTACTTTTAAGTCAGTTTTTGACTTCTGAAAGTGTTTGGCAAATATAAAAAATAACTTAAAATAAGTCTAAAATGGCATAAAATAAATTATGAAGTGTTTGGCAAGGTAAAAAATGACTTAAAATAAGTCAGAAACCAAAAGTAGGTCTCCCCCTACTTTTTATTTTTTGACTTAAAAGTCATTTCATTTGACTTTTTATTTTTGACTTAAAAGTTACTTTTTTTAGGCCAATCCAAACGGGCTCTAAGACTAATTTTTTTAGGGAAAACCTCATTTTTCTATCTCAAATTTTCAGTTTAAATCAATATGTAAACCTCTGTCGTATGTCGACTAATGTTAAATGAAGCAGCAACAGCAGCAACAACAACAACAACATACCCAGTGTAGTCCCACAAATGGGGTCGGGGTAGGGTAGGGTGTACGCTAACCTTACCACTACAATTTTAAAATTTAAAAACTAATCTATTTTAGCATGCTAGAAGAATCTTTTAGAAAACTCATATTCCAATATCATATATAGTTCATTGATGAAACCGTAGAGTGAAGGTGAATATATAAACACCATAACTGGCAGTTCCCTACAAATTGTAGAGGTTACATTTAGACAAATGTGAACAAGTTAGCTCAAAGTAATGTTACAAAGTGTTATGGTAAAAGAAAATCAAATGATAAACGAATGAACAATAACAATATTAGTAGGTGGCAAGAATTGTTGAAATGTCATAAATTGGGCCATCAGTTAGGCCTTCACTTTTTATAGGGAGAAAGAACCAAGAATCATGCTACTGTAACAATGAAATCCTTCACTTACATCGCTTGTGCAGCACAGTCAAGAATATTTTGAGCAAGTTACAACTTCTAAAGAAGATAAAAAGAACTCTATGTTTCCTGCCTTTACTACTCATGAAACTAACTCATTTACATGAGGCACTTTTCTTGAACATGTAAAAAATTGTGTTTGCTGTCACTGGATTTACATTTGACTTCTTGAAAAGAAAAGTAAGTTGATAACTTACAGTCGAACTACTGATATTATGATAGAAAGATCTGTTGCACCTTGAAAGGGTTCCACCTTTGTCACTCTCCTGCAGAGAAGCTCTTGTAATGAGAAAATAAGAATGAAACTACAGTTTGAACAAATGAAAGAGTGAAAAGTCATTCCGTTCAGTAACACTCACATTCTAAATGTTGTCCTTCCACTTATACTTGTCTATGAGGCAAAGAATGACATCAGTTCTTTGTCAAAATCTAAATCATAATCAGAATTATCAAAATGACTTTGGACATCAATCCCCAAGTCAAATGGGCTGCCGAGTGTAGCATATGACGAGCCAATAGTAAGTGGAGATGCAAAAGGCATATCAATATGTCTGTCATGATTATTCCGAAACACGTCTTTTCCATCATGGTGATTGACTTTAGAATTTCCACTTCCGTGAAGCGACAGACCAACACCAGAATCCCTTGGCCTAATCTGAAGTTCATTGCATGCCAAGTGGGACTGTGGTTCCGCATGTGTCGACCCAAATTCAGCTGAAGAGTAAGAGTGATATACAGGTGGTTGACTGAAGTTAGAAAATTGAGACCCATGAGCAAATTCAGAAACTTGCAGTTCAGTGTGTACAATGGAACTGTGAGGCCCATATTGCAACCCATTGTTTGGAGGTCCATAATGCGATAGGGAAATTTGTGGTCCATCATTCATCCCAGAAATCTTCTGGAGACCATGGAACTGAGCGTCTTGAAATTGATGCTGAACTATAGAGCCTTGATTTTCAAGATGCATCTCTGATTCATAAGGGACACCTGCAGAATTTAGAGACATCGGATAAAGTGATGGCCCAGCACCTATATATGTATCCTCTGTAGAGACTACATTAGCTGATGGAACGAATGATAGGTTCGAGTCTTGTAATTGTAACTCTGATTGACTCTCTGTGTCGTTCTCTACAGGCTTTGTTGCTTCGCTCTTGTCATTTCCCTGTAGGCTGTCACTCATTATACGTCCAGCCAATAGCATTTCTGAACTGTTTATATCAGGTAATGTGTTACTATGCTCGTAACCATGTAGCAGAGATGGTTGAATCTGTTTCTCAGTAAGGTTTGACCTAGCACGTTTTCTCCTTCGATGATGTCCATCTCCTTTCTCCGTACTTTGGTGAGATTGACGAATGGCATTTAGAGGATGAACATGATTTCTCCTCTCATTCCTAGACGATACAGAGCCAATACCATCATCAGTGCCATCAACATCATAGTCGCTGTCACTGCTAATTAAAGATTTCTTCTTTTCACCACGGCTTCCAGCTGGTTCCTCTATGCTAGATGATCCATTCTCACTGCCTGCTTGTTGGAGGGTTGCTTCCTCTCTGCTTAAAACAGCCAGCCAAATTGAGCTCTCCTTAGCAGTCATCTTGTCCTGCAGACTCTTCGATTTGCGGATTAATTTCCTGATCTTTGCAATATCAGGTGACATATGCTTTATGACAGCAGTTAGAACACCAACTTTCCACATCTTCTTCAAATCATGCGGCTTTCTGTATGGCGGTTTCTGACCCTTAGGTAGTCCCATTTTAGCCCACCATCCCTCATCCCCAGTTGGCCACCACGGTGGCGAGATACCTTTCTCCAGTGGGTATTTCCGTTGAGGTGGATCACAGTGTTGCATTAAAGAAGACAAAAGGGACCCCAAGGTAGCATCTTGCAAGTCTTCCAAGACATTTTGTGGGTTCCCATTTGGGCTGCCTACACCGTCTCCTCTTGCTAGACATTCTGCTTCGTACTTGGCTATTGCAGCAAGACCATTCTTATCAAACTTCACCTTCTCCTTCCACCAAGCTCTTATGTTATCTGACGAACCGCTCACTGGTTTACCCTTATCAGGAATGATTCCATAAACAAATCCTCGAGCATTGCAGACCTCCATGAGCTTCAGCATGTACTTCAAAATCCCATCTTGAGCTCTTGACATCTTTTTCCGCGTAGCCTGATCAGTAACTTGTTTATTGTCCTGCTTCTCTGCAGCTAGCCGGGCTGCAAGCTTCTGTTTTTCCTTGAGACGCTTGAGCTTGACACGGTCCTTCCACATCCGTCTCTCCAATTCGCCTGGCTCAATCTCTTCATCGCTGACATCCTTTTCGGCTATGTTGTCGCACTTTATGTCATCAATTTCAATGTCCGAGCTGTTCCCAAACACATCAGCATTAATCATATCACTCAATTCAAAAGCAAAATGCAAGTAAAAGTGTAAAACTATATCTATCTATCCAACAGAGATACATTATCCAAACTCCAAATCTTTTTTTATTCGTAAAAACAGCAAACTTCAATGTCAAAGAACACACAATTCAGACTTGCAAACACCAAAGACTAAAGCAATTTCAAAGTGACCACAAAAAGCAACAAACTTTTTGTTATAACCATGGTGTCTGGGCTAGCTTGCATGCACCTCGACCAATTTTGTCGACCAAGCTAACCACAAAAAGAAACAAACTCACACTGGAAAACACAAAGGACTCTTACCTTCAAATCCAAGATTCAATTTTTAAGCTGCCAATGCAGGAACCTTGCTCAATTTACAGCAATTGAACAAAAACTCCAAGTTAATTCTCACATACCCAAATTCTCAAACACTATAAAAGAATTAATTAACATACACAAAACGATCAAAACTCATAAAACCCTTAAAGATAGATAAAATTACAGCTTACCCAAAGCACATTTTTGTTAAATTGATGAAAACAATTGGTCACAACCATCCAAGATTTTACATTGGGCACGTATCCGGGGGAATTAGTCAAGGACTCAAATGTGCCCGCAAGCTAGCCCGTACACCACGATTATCAACAACAAAAAACGACTTCACATTGGGTTTACACAAAGCTCAAAAAACAACACAACCCAAAAATTTATAACACAAATAATGAGAGACAGAGAGGCAAATAAAACAAAACCAAGATTCAATTTTTATGATTGCTAATACAGGAACCTTGCTCAATTCCCAACAATTGAGCAAAATCTCCACTTCAAGTTACTTTTTTTCTTCTTTTCTTAACCCCCTTCTCTATACGAAATCCCGCCCTTTTGCTCCCTTGGTTGACTTGAACCCACAACCTTAGGGTTCGAGGCAAAGGGTGCTTAACATCCGAACAACCCTCTTGTCTCACATACCCAAATCCTCAAATACTAACAAAAAAAAAAAACTAATCAACATACACAAATGATCACAACTCATAAATCCCTTCAAGATTGTAAAGATCAAAGCTTTAGGCATTTTGATGAAACAACAACACAACAAAACCCCAAAAAGAGAAAAAAAACACAAATAGTTCAAAGGGTATATACCTGACATCAATTCCAATCTCATCCATCACAGCCATGTTAATACAACAAATTGCAGCAAGATAGCTTCAACCCTAAAAAGGATATCAGATTTATATCTTTTATCTCTCAAAAGATTTTAAAAAATAAAAAAGGGTTTAAAATCAAGAATATTTAATTGTGAAAAATTTCATAAAACAGAGACAGAGAAGACTCAGAATTTCAGAGGAAAACAAAACACAGAAAGGGGACACAGATAAAGACAGGTAAAGATTTAAAATGGCTGAAAATCCTCCAAAAAGATTGAAAATGGGAGAATTTTTTTAGACAAAAAGATTTCTTCTAATAAAGGGACAAAAAGAAGAGGAGGAAAATCATCAACGCTTACCCCTTTTTTTTAATTTTATATATATAAAAAAAAAATCTTTTTTAGTCATTACATTTAGAAATTCAATAACTTATATTCCTAAATTAGAAAAAAATAATGTTTATACCTTATTTGTTTTGCACAATATAATCTTTTAACCAAAGAAGGAAAATAATGTTGAATACTTTAGTCAACTATGAGAAATAATTATGATTAGTGCTTACGTAGATTTTGTTGTTAATTGTATCTTATATGACATAGTTTGACTGAATAAATAGTTTAAAAAAATAATTTTTTTTTTATGTTCTTTATCTTAATGTGTTATAATATTTGTATGTTTGAAACTTGTAATTTTAAGTAGTGTAAAAAATAATGTCATATACAATGAAACAGTATGAATATATATAGAAAGCATAGCTCAAATGTATGGAATATTTCATGTTTACGTAAAAGTTTTAAAACAAAATGTCATAGTTCAATTACTAAATATGATACAAGCAATTACCCGCTTTTAGCACTATAATTATATTTTTTATTTTACGACTTGAGCTCGTGATCTAATAGCAAGAAAATATGATGTGGCAAGGGAGGAGACAAGTTTGACAATCTTGTCTTTTGTCTTATTCTCAGAATAGAACAAAAGGGGAAAGCTTAGAAAACATGTGAAAATGTCCAAATTCAATGAATTTATGAATGCATCCAGGTTCAATGAATTTGTCTTTTTTAAAAAAAAATTATTTATTGATTTATTTGAAGTCATTATTTTATTTGACCACTTATCCTTTTTTTTTCCTCAAGGGAATTTATCCCATCTTTCCCAAGAAAATGTAATCAATTTTTTTTTTTAAAAAAATAAATTTATATAGTAAAAGTCTTTAATACTGTTATAACTTAACGATCAAAAAACTTTGCCTCGAACTTCAACCCCTTTGAGTTGGTCAAGAGGTAACAATCTCTGACACCCTACAATGTTGCAATAGGTAGGGACTTGTCTATCAGCCAACTTTGTAAGAGGTGATATGAGTGCAACGATCACTAAAAACAATCCATGAACAGAACACGATATACTTGTCAAGGTTGCTTGATTTAAAAAGAAGTAAACATCCGAAAAACTAAAGGAATTCAACATCTAACATATACAAATATACAAATTTTGACCTTATATATACAATATAGTTTTCGACAACCCCTTGCACCGCCATTGGATCCATATATACTATTGGATATAGACAAATTTAAATAAAACAATATGAACAATGAAGATTCACATAATCAATCCCAACGTGTTTGGAACTGAATCGCGATTGTTACATTGTATATATCACATATACTAAAACTCAATGTGAAAAGAAAGACTTCAAAAAGGGAAAACATAACAATTTTCCCTTCATTTCTTCCTCTTTTTTTCTTTCATAAACCATACAAAAACTATAAGAGATGGTAATTTATTCAATGACAAAACCAACAACAACAACAAACATTTCATCTTGACTTAACAATTTCTTCTTTCATGGCAAGTGAAAGAGCATTTAAACAACAACCACTTTCTACTACTACACCAGGCATTGCCACAGCTCTACTTCCCACAAAACTTCCTTCACCTATTCTAACTTTTCCAAATTTCACTTCCCCTTCACCTTCATATATATGTCCAAATAACAATGCTTCTTTGCCTATACATCCACCTCCTTCAATCTCTATCATTTCAGGATTCAACAAAACTCCATTGCTATCTACATAAACCCCTTGATGATGACTTAATTCAACTTCTGATCCCATAAGTTTCATCCAAATGACAAACAAGAATGATCCTGTTGTCATTTCCATGAAATAGTCACTAACAAGTGTCCTAAATGCTTGCCATAATGTTTCCATTAGTAGTCCTTTGCTCCATATGAGTGATTTTCCTCCATCTTTCTTTCTTGTTGTGAAAACTAGTTTTGCTAACACACAAGTCAATGCTGCTAGTAGCCCTGAGGATATCCAAAAGAATGGGAAAAACCAGTATAGTGGATGGTTTGTTGTTGAAAAGATGAGCCAAGTTAGAGGACTATGTATTGAATATGCCAAGAGAAAGTATGGCAAGAATGTTTGGAGTATTGGCTGAGCAAAAGTAGACCAAGAAGTTTGATACCATGTTCTTGATAGAGCTACTTCCTGATGATGACTAGTTTCTTGTTTCACTTGTAGTGCTGCTGATGCAATTGGACAACCAGAGAGATCAACTTTCACATCTGATTGTTCTATGAAGTTCTTCCAGGCTTCTGGAAGTGGTTCACCATTTCTCAGATGTTGGCAAATTTCATAGATCAATGAACGACCGTGATCGATGGATGCACTTTGAGAGGCTGATGTTGCCTTCACAACATCAATCTCGTGGCATCGAAGAAAGGGGTTGAATTCCAGCTGCTCTGATTGTTCTTTGGTGAGGTTCTGATCAATGAAGATTTCTCCAACATCCACATATGGGAATTCAGCTTCATCCCATGGCCTAGTGCAGTCAAGTGCAATGTCTTGTGTTGCTTCATCCTTAGGCACGGTTCTGAATTGTAGTTGGAAAATGTAGCGAACGCCGCCTTGTGAACTTACCCTTTTCTTGAAATCATCAACAAGGAAAAGTAACGGGCGTGTGTCGTTATCTTTCCTAGGAATTGCACCTGTTTCTGGAGGAAGTATTCCAATAGGCTCAACTTTACCAGAATCTTTTCCAATGTTTTCATCACAAGGCCTCAACTTAAACTTCACATACATTTCCTGTTCATCTGTGAACCTGAAAAGCCTGCATATATTTGAGTAATAATGCATCTCTGTATATGAGTTTGAATCACGTAGTGATGTCCATACTGCATCGCAAACATGTGGAACGCGTTTCACGTGCTCCTCCCTTGCTGCTAAGCCACAAACAAGCCATGTCGCGAAGTCAGAGATAGTCCGAGCATAGAATGCTTCCCCTGTCTTCAATGTCAAATCTAGAAGTGGTTTTTCATCATCAAAATTCGCATGATCAGAGAGTATTCTCAATGCAGCACCACGAGCATCGAGCCTTGCATCATCATCGGCACTTAAGCTGTTGCTGTGCCGGACTATGACAGGATATTGTTTGCCAGATCCAAAGATTTTATGGTCTGGAAATCCTTTGATGTTGTCATACATTCTTAGCATTCCCTTTCCACTAACACCAATTCTATGGAAGTATCTTGTTTTAACCTTGAGAGTAGTTGCAGCCAGGTTTGCAGCTAGATTGCCAACTATCTTCTTGTATTTTGGATCCATCTCTTCTATCCTTTCATCCATGGCATGTCGTGTGCTCTTTATCATGACCGGGGATTGAGATCCGACGTAAATGCCACCACTTTGAAGAACAGAATTCATTGGAGCAACTGAAAGTGCACCAAGAATAACATTTTCTTGGATAAGTGATCTTGGAAGGACAACACTTTGGCTCCCAACAACTGAATTGTCTTGTACCTCAACTATTCCACTCGTGTATCCACTCGAGGAATAGAAGCCGGTTATAATCCTGCTGAAGTCACCTAGATGGACACCTTCACCTAGTGACATCAATTTCGGATCAGAAACCGCGTTGATGGCTCGGATAGAACAATGGTTTCCAACTTTTGCACCCAAGAGTCTCAAGTACATGCAGAAAGCTTCAGTTCCAGAAAGGAGTTTAGCAAATCTGAGATGACAGGCAATGTTAATTCTATGTTTCAACCATATTCTCAGTGAATCATCTGTGTTTTGTAAGAGAAAATTGTTTACAAATATGGTAAGGATGCTCAAAATCAAGCCATGAGCCAGGTAGACAGTTGCAACTGAGATACCGAAGATTATTGGACTTGAAGAGGTACTAGAAATAATGGCCAAGTAAGCGATGATAGTGAACGGAAACCAATGGAATGCTCCAGAGAGACATATTAAGGAGAAGTGATGAAGAGATGGAGATTTTTGAGCTAACAGTATGTACAAGAAATAAAGGATAGCTCCTGAGAGGGCGCTTATGAATCCGACAATGTAGATTCCCATCAAGTGATACGTAGCTGTAATGAGACCATGTTCTGTTTCATTTGCCGGTTCAGTGACCTGAAAATACAATAGAAATGCATGTCATTCTATTCAAAGAAAGTTCACAGGATGTTGTAATAAAACATTAAAACTGTTGTTGTAGATAAAGAGAAAGGGACATAGTGATACTATTTAGAGAATTTTTCACCAGTTCTCTTTGCCACAATTGTTTAGTAAATGACCCTCTTTTTATTTATCTTGCAACTTATGGACCTTTTCAGCCATGATCTAAACAGTCTAAAATCTTGTAAGTTATTGCAAATGTTAGATGACAGTCTAGTATTGTTTGTAAGGTTGAGAAATATATAAGAAAACATTAGCTTGAGTCTAATGTTGTCCGTAATGATAATATTCTAAGAGCTATATTTGCACAACCTTTTCAAAGAGTGGAAAAGTCTAATTGAGGGCCTTAAAAAGGGACATTTGTGTACATACATCAGCCTATTATTTAAGGTTATAAGAAGCTTAACAATCAGATAAATTTAACATTTGAGATCAAAGTCCTCACCTTCTTACGACTGTTTGATTTTGATGATGCTGTCTTCTGTAATGATGCTACCTCAGTTCCTTCTGCCAAAATGCTTCCTTTCTGGAGTACAGCGTAAGGACCAACTGAACAGTTTTTGCCAATTCTAACTGGATGGAAACTCAGGATTCCATTCTTCACTTCATGGCCTTGAATTAAAGCTCCTTCTGCAATAACAGCTCCATCTCCTATCAAAACAAGTGCTGGATCACTGATATCGATGGTATCCAGTACAACCGATGACCCTATCCTTGCTCCGAATACTTGAAACCAGTATTTCAGAAATACTGTTCCTCTCAAATGCACTGCCATAACTTTAGATGAAATTTCTTGTGCCTTATATAGAGCCCACCACTTAACAAAATCTAATGACCAGATGGACGCCTCTGGGGTCAGGGAATAATTTGGTTGAAGGACCAAATTTCCAAGAGTACCGATGCATATGCAGGTGGTAGATATGCATAGAAGCCAGGCAAATGGTGCAAACACCAAGGAAATTGCATAACCAGCCCAAGGAAATGAAGTCACTAGAGTTGGATTTGTCAAAATCAGGTTCTTAAAGACAGATATGGATGAGTATGCAGGAAGGACCAGCATGAAAATGGCATAGACAAGAGCAAGAAGTTGCAATAGAATGATACCGAATCGATGGGATGGGGAAACTTCTTCAGCCACCAAATTACAGGAATCATCCTCTGAGTAGTCTGGAAGATAAGAAGGATTTGTGGCATCGTGAGGTCGAGATTTTATAACCAAATCCTCTGTGAAGCTTGCCAAGTCCTCAATGCAAGTTGCTGTGAAGATATCGATTGCACCAACTTGCACTCCAAGAAAATCTGAGAGTTTTTGAGCTGCCCTGACTACACCAATAGAATCAATACCATAAGATACTAAACTTTCAGTAGTAGTAATCTTGCTGATAGAGATTCCTGTCTGCTCTGATACGAGTCCCTTCAGGAACTCGACAATTTCATTTTTATTCAGTCTTGGAGTTGGTGAAAGGGATGTTGTATTCAAATGTGGCCTTGGTGTATTTCCCTCCCTGCAAGAACCTGTGGTAAAAGATCTAAGAAGCTTTCGCTTTGATGAGATTTGATCTGGAACCACATCCAGTGTTCCATCAATGAATTGTTTCAAGCACTCAAATCTCTTTATCTTTCCAGATGTTGTTTTGCTGATAGTTTTTGGCTTGATCAGCTTAACAGAAGCCAAAGTAACACCATGTTCTTCAGCAACTCTTGCCTTAATTTCCTCGGCAACGTCTTTGCTAACAGGTTTACCATCTCTTACTTCTGCAATGACAACTAAGCCAACCTGGTCAGAGTGATCAGGTACTGGCACTCCTTTGCTGGATAAGGTCTCTTCTGGAACTCCAATAACAGCACAACAACCCGGGCGGAGGATTTCAGATGAGCTTTCGACAGTCTTTTCTATGTCTGACGGGTAAATATTTCTTCCAGCAACTATAATGAGGTCCTTGATTCTTCCAGTTATAAACAAATTCCCATCAATTATCCTTCCAAGGTCTCCAGTTCTTGTGTATACCTTTTCAGAATGCGAACCGAGCTTGTTTCTGAAAGTTTTCTCAGTCAGTTCCTCCCTGCCCCAGTATCCAATGCCTGCACTAGGACTGCTGATCCATATTTCTCCTTCCCTTCCGGATTCATCATGCTCCTTGCCACTTTCCGGATCAACTATTTTGATATCAACATCCGCCTCATTTTGATTCGCGTAGCCGCAACCTACTCTTCTTTGCCAATCCACCAAGATTGGTTTTCCTTCCCCATAAGCACAGCTTACAAACACACAGTTTTCTGCCAATCCATATCCAGGAGCCATCACTCTTTGGGAAAGACCAAAAGGTCTCGTGAGCTCAACAAAATTCTTGAGAGTTTTATGCCTTACTGGTTCAGCAGCAACCATTAGAAATTTGAGTGATGAAAGATCATACTTCCATTGCTTCTCTTTGTTAGCCTCCAACCTCCGGACAACGAGCTCAAACGCAAAGTTTGGTCCAGCACTGTGAGTTGCTTTGTACTTGCTCATCGTCTCGAGCCACATGAGAGGGTTCCTGATGAATGTCATCGGAGAAAACAAAACTGCTGATCCTCCACTTACTAAAGCTGTAAAAAGGCCACCGATAAGTCCCATATCATGGTACTGAGGAAGCCAGCTTATTAGTACTGTGTTTGATGTGCTTTTGTATACTTTCCGCATTAACTTCACGTTATGGATTAAGCCACCATGAGTTATCATAACTCCTTTAGCATCTCCTGTTGACCCTGATGTGAATTGTAGAAAGCATACATTGTCCGGTTGGGGCTCAAACTTGTCATTGCTATTTGAATGCATTTCTTTAGCATTCTTAACCCAAGAGTCTGTGTGTATCCATGGAAGATTAGGCCAACGAGCGGAGCTTGTTCCATTTTTACGGTTAAGTGATATCAGATTCTTCACGGAGCCTGCTCGAACAGCTGCATGATAACCTGCAGTCGACAAAATGGCCACTGCATTGCATGATTTAGCAATGTTTTCAATCTTGAGTAGTGCTTGTCCTCCTCTTTGCATTGGATCTGATGGAAGTACCGGGACAGGCAATACTCCAGATCTTAAGCACCCAAAGAAGGCATCAATAAAGTCAAGCCCCGGAACATAAACTAGGAGAACTCTGTCACCTTGCTTCATTACTGGTTTTCGACTAGACAACAGTTGCTGAGCAATACAAGAAGCATTAGCATTAAGTTCTTCATACGTCCTCTCGTTAACTACTTGTCCTTCTTCACTAATCCATTTGTACAATGTCTTCTTGCAGGTGATGTTATGATTAGCCCAGTACTTCAAATAACCATCAAGGCTAGACAATTCCGGGAATTCCACTTGCTGAGATTCTTTCAGAGCTTTCGGATTCTTATCCGAGCAATCAGATAAGAGGGGGAATAATCTCTGCAAAATCAATGATTTTTGAATTGAATTATTTCACATGCCACACTTCAAATGCTACTTAATCTGCAGTATTTAAGTCATTTTCTGTTTCGAGTACCTTAACGTAAGGAAATCCCGGTTGTGGATCAGTCTTTGCAAAGTGCTTGGAAATTAAGGCAATGGAATAGGATGAATTTCTTTCAGTAAGCTCAAATGCCATTAATCCACCTACATAATAAGTGTTTTTCTGACCTTGTAGCTGGTTTTCTATCTTGTCATAGAAACCGTCCTTCATATCTGTGTTCGAGTTCCAAGAAAAAGAGTAAGTTACACCTAATTGCTAGCATTAATTTTCGACAGGAAAGATGTGTTTTTAGCTATGTTGCTCGGACTCCTCAAAAATTTCACCAGGTGCATGTTGGATCCTCCAAGAATAGTGCATTTTTTAAGGATTGTACATGGCTGTGGTAGCGAGAGTCCGAGCAACACTGCTCATAAAACTTAAAATACCTTGGCTATTTACATGAGGAAAATACTTGAATCGTCGTTGCAGGACTACCATTTCAACTTCACCCCCAATCCTTTTGACACCATCAACCGCAAGCTGTAAAACTGTTGAACCCTCAACGTTGGCTGAGTTTCCATAAGACCAGAACAAGAAGATGTTCGTATCGGAATAGAATCTCTGCATGGCAACTGGATTTCCTATTGTTGCAGGATCATCCATAAATTCCTCAAAGTAATAAAATCCAACTGGTATGTGTTCTAGTCCTTTAATCTTCAGAACTGTCGTGTAATAATCGATGGTCTGTACTTGACTGAACAACTCCTTTTCAAGTTCACTCAATTGCAGCACTCCATTTTCAGGATCTGTTGGATTAAACTAACATTAGCATCAAAGGTAGCAGAAACTCAAACACGAACAAGGCTGCATAATCTTGATATATAGTTTATCATCTATGCTGCTCGAACTCTTTAAAAATGCTGCAGCACCCTTATCGGATCCTCCAAAAATGCACTACTTTTGGAAGATCAGACATGTAACTGCTGACATTTTTGAAGAGTCCGAGCAACATAGCTTGTCATACCTGTTGAAATTGAAGATGGTGATCTATAAGTCCTCCCACTCCTAAAAGGAAATGCCCCGGATAATATCACTTTATCAAACTCCATACTTTCTAAATCACTACTGCTGTTTTTGACATCAATTTCGACGCCTGTACTGTCGCGTCTAACTGAAATCACTTCTGTTTGCAACATGACTGTTATTGGCAAAGATTCACTGACTTTCTTCCACAGACTAGTGTATCCATCTTTGAAACGTCGAATTTTCCCAGCCATAGATGTTCGAGTGAACTCATGAATATATGCATATGGCATGTCTTGAACAAATCCATATCCAGAAGCAGTGTAGCCATATGCAACAGATTTTGGAACAGACTTGAATCCGCGGCTTTCAAGAAATGCAGGTGTCATATCAGAAGCAAGATCACTCACAGCATGAATGCCAATTCTACCTGAATCCTTTGCTTTGTCCTGTTAAAATAAAATACCAAGTCAATCCTCTCTATAACAACATTTCACTATAACGGCCAAATTCTTGTAGGAACTGATTGTTCATGTTATGCTATATTATAGGCATAATACATAAACAAACACTCAAACTTAGTCTCATTTAACGAGTAAACTCTCTAACTTTGAGCATGCACATCTAGTGATCTAGACACCCCAACTCGTCTCAATTGTGTTAGTTGAACACTACAACTTACAAAATGACCATCTAGACACCTCCAAAATTTATGTGCCACATCAGCAGTGTCAGGTGTCCACCAGACATGAGTTGGAGTGTTAAGTTGTCAGTTGAGATCAAGTTGAGGTGTCTAGACGTGCACACTAGAAGTTGAAATGCTTCCTTGCTAGCTGCAGCCAAGTTTGAGTGTTGTTTATTATGTATTCTTTATAACAACATTTCGCTACAGCAGCTAAAAAATATCCGGACAAACGACGTTTTAGGGTGGTTTGACTGTAGTTTAAACAAGCTGAACTGACCTGGAGTTCTAATGTCAGTGATATAACAGATACATAATCATCTGCAACTTTATTGTCCTGATAATTCCCTGTTTGGCTATCAATTAATCCAAGTTTGTGTGAGTCTAATTCTACAAGCTCACTTCCTGTTTCCTTTGCCAAATGGAAAATTGTTGGAGCACTATTTGCTGCAAGAACTTGACCTCCGAGATCATAAATTCTTCCTGTTAAAAACAAAAGATGTGTCACCACTCGAACCTCAAACTAAAACAACCTACATATAAAACGCATTTAAACTATTAACTCTGACCATATAAATAATTTTGACACCAGTACTGCAACTTAACCGGCTATAGCAGTTTACTACTCTATTTTACGTTGTCAGCGTGCACAGGACATAAACTCTATATACAACATTTGTGCATACCTTCAAGATCATAACATTTTCCTGCAACATACAAACTATTCTACATATAACAGAACCTCAAACTAAAACAACCTACATATAATATGAGTTTATAGCGATTTGTAACTCTATTTTACACTGTCAATGCACAGAACATAAACTGTATTTATGACATTTGTGTATACCTTCAACATCAACAGATACACATATGCCACCAACCGAGTGATGTTTCTCGATGAGCTGTCGCACTATCACATTGACAGTATAAAGAATTTATACACTAGTAGTGCAATTTAACAGCCTATAGCAAGTTTACTACTCTGTATTACGCTGTCAGTGCACATAACATAAACTCTATATATGACATTTGTGTATACATTCAACATCAACAGATACACATATGCCACCAACCGAGTGATGTTTCTCGATGAGCTGTCACACTATCACATTGACAGTATAAAGAATTTATACACTAGTAGTGCAATTTAACCGGCTATAGCAAGTTTATGCTGTCAGTGTACATAACATGAACTCGATATAAGACATTTTCGCGTACCTTCAACATCAACAGATTCACACATGCCACCGACTGAGTGATGTTTTTCGATTACTGTCACATTGTTGTAGCCAAGATTACACAATGCATAAGCTGCTGATATTCCACTTGGACCTGCTCCTACTATAGCTATTCTTGTGTTCACTGGAAAACATGGATGTATCTTTGAAAATATATCTTCAATGGATTTTTGAGCATCAATTGCACTTTTCGCCATCTGCTGATACAAAATACTAAAAACTTTAGCCTATAACTTCAACTTCCATTATGGTCTAATGAAAACAAAGGGAATTCAAGAAGATGTAAATCGTGAATTTTGATGATCAAAGTGAGAGAAAATACAAGCCTGCATTATTATTACTTTAAGTAGGGAAAATGATCAAAATACCCTTGAACTATTCGGAATAGAACAACTCTCCCATTCGTTTCGTTTTTGTCACAAAAATGCCTCCCCCACAAGCCAAATGGCTCAAGAAGGGACAATTTTTCCCTTGAACTATTTGAAATGAGACAATAGCTTTGAAGATTTTTCATACTAATACGGCAAATTTAACCGACTATAGCTCATTACACTGTCAGTGCACAAGTCATAAACTCTACATATACTAAGAATTCTAGCCCTCCAACTTCAACTTCAAGAAGATGCAAATATTGAATTTTGATGATCAAAGTGAGAAATAATACAAGCCTGCATTATTATTACTTTATGTAAGGAAAATGACCAAAATACCCCTGAACTATTCGAAATAGAACAACTCTTCCATCCATTTCGTTTTTGGAACAAAAATGCCTTCCCAGAAGTTAAATAGCTCAAAAATACTCTTCCCGTTAAGTATCCCACCAGAACAAGGGGAAAAAGTCAGGTTTGCCCTTGAACCATTCGAAATGAGACAATATCTTTGAAGAATTTTCATACTAAAACGACAAATTTAACCGGATATAGCTCTTTACACTGCCAGTACACAAATCATAAAACTCTACATTTATTAAGAATTCTAGCATCTAACTTCAACTTCCATTATAGTTCAAGTTTCAAATGAAAACTAAAATAAAATAAAATCAAGAAGATGTAATCTTGAATTTTGATGATGTTACTATTTTTAAGTATAAAGAATATGCTGAATATTCCTATAATCAGAACTACATATGGCAAAAAGAAAAGAACAGAATTTGTTGATTAAAAAAATATTTAATTGATTAAAACAATAGTCAATCATTTTTTATCTGAATGTCCTTGCCAATGTAAAGCCAATATATGAATAAATCTCAAAATAAAAGAAGAAACAAACAAAGAGAAAAGTCTGCTCTCAACAAGACATTGTTCAAAAAATAGAATCAACATAATATTCTTCTATTTGTCACTTGTTAAGTATGTTATTTGGCATTTTTTGAGTTTTACGCCTAAATTATTAGATATGCGAGTTTTTCAATTTGAACTGTCACCAACTATTCATCAAAACACACCTCGAATATTTATCAATTGTTCCATTTTCCTATCTACCTGAAATATCACCATCGTACAGGCAAGAAAAAGGAACAATCGATAGTTGAGATGTGTTTTGATAAATAATTGGTGATAGTTCAAATAAGAAACTCAAATACCCGTATGAAACTCAAAAAAAAAATGGAGATATTTAAGTGTATATTTGACCCCTCACTCATTTTTAATTGATAAACATGAATCGCTCTGACTTGATCACTGTGACCCGACCCCTTCTAGCTAGTAATAGATATAATAATCCTCTAAACAAGAAACAATGCAACTAACGTTATTGCATTACGGTAGGTTGTCTACAATATCACACCACTTAAGGTGCGACTCGCCCTTTCTCATACCCTGCTAATAAGTGATGCTTTCACTATAAAAAATAAAAGACTTAGCGACAAGAACAAATATGAATATTTATAACCAGCATTTTATATAAATATCAGTAAAGACTTTAGCAAATGAATATAATGACATTAACTCAATTACTGATAAATATTTTTGAAAAATAGGTTACCTACCCTATTATATTATGCATGTGATGAAGATTAATACATGAAACATAAACAATGAACTAATTTAAAAAATCCCAAAAAATTACAACTTACCCACAAAAAATGTTTTTTTTTTCAAACTAACTTGAAAATGAGAGGTGATGTGAGCAAAAAATTAAACCAAATCATGAAACATCTATAATAACTAAATAAATACACATATTGATCATTTAAATGACAAATGGCAAAAATAAATAAATATATAATTAAAAAAAATCAAACCTTTGACAACTTTTAATTCAACTTGAGAGTATATAGGATTTTTAGAAACACAAAAGAGATGTTTTCTTAATTTCACAATGGTAACAAACAAAGTGTATATATATAGTTATCAATTTTTCTTAGTAAATTCCGATAATTAATTTTTTGACTGTATTTTTTTAATTTTTATACTATGAATATTATTATGGGATATTCCGGCTTATGCCTCACTCATAACATTGTGAAGTCCGTTTGAATTATAAAAATTGTGAAAAAGGTATAATTTTAGAGTTTAAAAGTAACTAAATATTCCCTCGATCTCAAATTATTTTTCATGTTTTTCTTTTACACATCTCTTAAGAATACATTATATTTTATGTCTTAAGATATAATCACTCTTCATTAAATATTTATTCTATTGATACGTTTGCAGTCATCTAAAACAATCACTACTAAAGATAAAACGGGGAAAATAATTAATTTTGTCTTATTGATAAACTTCTGAAATGACAAATAATTTGAGATAATTATTTTTAGAAATCACGATAAATAATTCGAGACAGATGAAGTAACATACACCATTAGTGTAAATAATTTTTTAACATTATCAAATCACCTTTTTCAAGAGCAAGTTAAAGCTAGGGAATAACCTAACTTTGGTTGAAATACCAAATTCAGAAATCATAAATTCAATTTTTTATTATTTCACTTTCGGTGATCTTTATTTAGTATAGCAGATAACATATTTTATATTTAAGATTTTAAATCTCATATTTTAAAAAAGTTATATGACAATATTGTCAAATTATTGTCCGAAGGAAAAGAAATCAAAAATTATATTATTGAATCAATGAAGATTTTGAAGCAGTGAATTTGAATCCCTTCAATCTGATTTTTTTTTTGTATTTATAAGTTCGGCTTAGAATCACTAAAATTTTATGGATATTCCACATTATATTCTTGTTGGTTGTATTAGAATAAAAAAATTACTCGCTCCGTCCCATTTTATATGTTATTCCTTTCTATAAATAGTTGGTCCATAAAACTTGTCATTTCATAAAATCAATGCATAAATTAGCATATTGTTCCTTTTTTACCCTTGTGAGTTATTAGCATTGAAAACATACATTTGACCAACTTAGAAAAGTAAATGATTCATGTTCATTGGTTAAATTAATTAATTAAAATAAATTAATTCATATTCATCGATTGAAAACTTGAGTTCCAAAAAAATTAAATAAGAGTAGAAGGGTAAAGTTACATCATTTCTTAATGTAAATGCAAAGTAAAAAGGTGACATATAAAATGAGACGGAGGGAGTACTTAACTAAAATTAATAAACTCAATCTTTATTAATACTTATTAAATTTAACTAATTTATATTTTATTATTAAAGTTCAAAGTTTTGGTTTATGATTGGGGAACAATTATTATAAATAAATTGAAGATGACATAATTAGGCACACTTAATTATGTCACAAAAAGGCCGGCGTTTGTCATCAAAATTTTCAACACATGAAAACTAACATTTGTAGAAGTAACTTAAAATACAAAAACAAGAACAAAAATCAAAAATAACAAGAATCTTTATTCCTTTCCCCCCCTGGATTTTATTCCTTTCAATAAATATATTTTAAAGCAAGCAAATCTACAAGGGGGTTGTGGGTTAGGGAGTTTTTTTAAAAAAAAAAGAAGAAAGAATTCTAATATTGATTTTAATAATAGAAAAGTATGTTTTGTAAAAGCCAACTAGGAAAGAAAATGTTTAAAATAGACAAGTATTGCTCAGATAAAACATTAAAGGGAAAAAAAATAAATATATTCCCAAACTATCGTAAATGATATGTAAATACCTCCGTCATACTTTTGGGACATTGATGCCCAAATCGTCCAAAATTAGAACATATATACCCTTTATACTAACGGACATACATGTGTCATAATCTTATTCACCGATCCAATATTTATTAAATATCATATCGACGAATAAAATTAGGCTACATGTCCCTATTTAGTCTTCTGTATGATCAAGATGATTATAATCTTTGTCCCCTGAATTTCCAAGACTTGTGAGACAATAAAACACTATTTAACTAAGTTAGTTCACCTCTAGTTAATTAATAAAAAGGGAAAAATACTGGACATTGATAAAAAACTTATTTATGCTATTTTTGTTTGAGAAAAGATTCATCCATATCTTTATTTGTTAACTAAAAATAGTTGTCATTTTGCAAAATATGTTTTTACATGCGGTCAATTATGATTCGACCACATCATTACTTAAATCATTTTTTTTAAAGAGAAAAAGTTTAAATATGCCATCGAACTTTGAGAAAAAAAACTCATATATGCCATTTCAATTAACAAATAATGACATGCATGAACCTTTTCTCAAACGAAAATGACATAGATAAGCCAAGCTATTAACGAATAACACAAATAAATCTTTTATGAAAAATCGATGACATTACTTTATAGGCTAGTCACCTCAAGTTCATCTTGATGAGATAATGTTCCTAGATTGTAAGTATTGTAACAAAACGGCCTATAAAAAAAAAATTGGATTGCAGAGTGAGTAAATCTAAAAGAACATAAGATGATTTTGAACTTGTCCTCCAAATGACATCACTTTTTATCGTTTAAATAATTGTGAGTTAATGATTTGATCTTTTTATCTAAGTGCATCGGTCGGTTCGATTTTATGTATTATTAATTTGGTTTATCGATTTTCAATTTTTAAATACGCTAAACCAATAACAAATCAATAAGATATCTTTATCGGATTTCAGTTTATCAGTTTTTGGTCATTAATGGTCCGATTTATCCGATAAGAAAATGCTCATAAAATAAAAATATGATTTCTCACTTCTCCAACAATTTGACACCATACAACGGAGACAAACAAATCAACTGTAAATGCTTTGATATAGTGAAACAAGAAATATATTGAGAAATTACATCAATAAGAGTAGATGTAGTACAAAGGTTACGATAACATGTTACAACCAAAACATAATATGGAATTTTTGATGTGAAGTAGAAGTACTATGACGTGTGAAGTGTGTAGACCGTAGTATAGAGTAATGATATAGTGTCTAGTTATGTTAAATTATTAATATTAATATTTATGAAGGGTATAGTAGTAACTATCGTTTTAATGGGTTATCGGTTTACCCAATAGCCCAATACTAAAAATCAATAACCCAATAATTTCTTGTATAAAATCATTAAAAACCCGTTAGCCCAATAACACAATAGCAATGACCTAATAACATTTTTTTGGGTTCGGTTTTTCACGCTCCTACTAATGCGTGTTAATAAAAACTCATGTCATCTAAGAGTTATGTTTATGTATTATGCCTATAATATATGTTTAACATTTCACTTTTTTAAAGTGAGAATTTTATAAATGACATCTATAAGACTAATATTTTCAAGTTATGACAGTATAATAAAACTATCAAGTTGTAACGATAAAAAATTTCAGGTTGTAACATTTTATTAAAAAAAAATAAATTAAAATAATAGTAAAAAACGTTTTTTTGAAAATCATAAAAAGAAAAAAAAAAGATATGTCATTAATTTGAATACATTAAGGATAATTAATAATGCCATAACTTTAGGGGATTCAAAACAAAATATTTGTTTTCCTTTTTTTACTCAATTAGTTAAAATTAATTAAAAAAAAAGAATATTTGTTTTCCTTGTTTAGCTCAAAGCAGTTTAAATTCGTTCAAACATATTTCTTTTCTTTTGTTGGAAGGTTTCTTTCTCTTCTCAATATTTTCTCTGTAAACTGTCACTCTCATCTAATTCATATTCGTTTTTATTCAATAATTTTTATTTTCCTGTAATGGACGACTCTTATTAGTATTTATAAAGCATGGTGGAAGATGGGATCCTTCAGGTTAGTGTTCTTTGCGATTTTTTATTTGTATTGTAATACAATCCAAACGTTAAAAAAAATTATGAACAGTGATTCTGGAAAAAAAAATATTCAGATTTTGTTTGTGTATAATAGTTTTAATTATGGCGTTTTTGGTATGAATATTCACTTTTGAAATTACATAAAATTTGTTTGAAATTGGTATAGATTTTGGTTTGAACATTCTTTTTTTTTTTGTATGTTTCTGGTTAAAAAATTACATAAAATTTATTTGAATTTGGTATATTGATTATACCATGTTGGTATGATTTTAGAATTATATTTGAATGAATTTCGTATACTATTTTTTTAATAAATGGCAATTAATAGTTAGAAGTGGTATTAATTTGGTATTACAGTGGCATGATTCTATTGTGAAAAAGTGACGACTTATGCCATGAAATAGGTATGAAAAGTGTGCATAATAATTGTATGAAATTTGAATACTGATTTCAAATTTTTTGTTGTGTATAATAATTTGAATTATGGCGATTTTTTTAAATGTATAATGTTATATTTTGGTATGAACATTGAATTTGTTCATTATTTGTCTGACCCATTTTTTATATTTTGGTATATTTCTGATTTAAAAAATAGATAATTTTTTCGTTGAAATTTGTATACGACTGATACTACCAGAAATGTATGAGAATCGATAATGTTTTTTGGTACGATTTTTGGTTTGATTGAATTTTTTTTTTTTGGCATTATATTGTAATGAATTTTGAGAATAATAATGTAATGAACTTGGTATACTGTTTATTAAAAAAATGACAATTAATATTTCTAAGTTGGAATTATTTTGGTATCTAGTGGCATGGTCCTGGTATGAATAATTGATGACTTTTGGGATGAAATAGGTAAGAAATATGTGAATAAGAATGGTATGAAATTTGTATATTGATATAACATATGTGTTTTTACTTTTGTATTCTGTAATAACATATGAAATTGTTTAAAAATAACATATGTATTTTTACTTTTGTATGCATAAAAATGTTATGAAATTTGTATACTAATATAACATATGTATAAAAGTTATTTGTACTTTTGTATGATGTTATACTGACACGATAATTTATGATAAAACAGGAAAATATGCAATTCAAAAAGTGTCGAAGCATAAATTATTGTCGCTTGGTTCAAAATGGTTTGTTGATGTGAAATTCAAGAGGTCTAAGATTACGTGCAGTACATGTCATCGGGAGGAATACAACAGAAAGACATGTTCAAATTACCCTTCTGAAAAAAGACAAAATTTATTTTTATTTTTATTTGGTTATTTTATTGTGGCAAACTCATGTTTTGATTTATTTTGTCTTTTTAAATTAATGAATTATAATTTCAAAATATTTATTATATGTGCTAGTTAATCATTTGTGTATTCAGTGTTTTTCAAATGTATACTAAAAAAATAGGTAATGTTGGTATGCGATTGATATAGACCGGAAAAATTAAGTCTAGTATGAAATTGGTATACATTTGGTATCCAACTGACGTTCCAGTGGTAAAATTAAAAAAAAAACATATAATTGAGATTTCAACTGAAATAGCCAACGTAAAACTAGTTAATATTGTATCCAATTTGTATAAGTTTAGTATCAAATTGATATTCCATTGAAAAATTGAAAAATCAACATGTAGTTGAGATTTCAACCAAATTAGACAACCAAAACAAGTTAATGTTGTATTCAATTGGTATCAATTTGGTATCCAACAGATATCCCACTGGAAAATGAAAAAAACAAAAATGTAACTGATATTTCAACCAAATTAGACAATCTAAAACAAGTTAATGTTGTATCCAATTTATATACACTTGGTATCTAACTTGCAATTTTAGAACAAAGACAAAAAATTAAAATGCATGAAATTGGTATTCAACGGGTATAAATCTGGGAAGAATAAATCTGACTGTAAAACAATGCATATTATATATTGTTGTCAGAAATTGTAGCAAAAGAAATATACATCACCCAAGAATCAAAACATGTAATTAAAGTTTAAACTACAATAATTAATACAAGTTCTATTTTTTTTCTCTCTCTCTCTTTAATTTATATTTCATATTTAAGTGTGATTTTTTTAAAATCATATTTGGGTTAAAACTTAAGAACTCCTTATTAAAGATTTTATGATCTCATATTATCTATATATATCAACAAATTTCAGAATTAAATACATTTATTTCACCCACAAAATAATATTTTAGATATAGAAAAACACACCAAAACGAGTTTAAAATTTCAATAAAACGATTTTTTTCTCAAAAATTCAATTTCAGATTAATTAAAATAAAAAAACGAAATCAATTTTTCAAAATATATAATTCTTAATTCTAAAAAAATCAGATTAAAAAAAATAAAAAATAATATCAAAATTTAAAATAAAAAAAATCAAGAAAAGCAAAAAAGATAGATTAAAGTGATAGAAAATTACACGTTACAATATACGGTGATAATTTTTTTTTTTAAAAAATAAATTAAAGGCCCCAATAGTCATTAATAAATAAAAAGTATTTTAATAGTAATCAATATTTATCTTGGAAATAATAAAATAATCAAAATAAAAATCAACTAATTAGGAGAATATCAAGAGAAAGATTTATCTTATCAATTATAAATTACTATATTTATAGAAAAGATATTTTGAGAGTAACCTAAGGGTGGGGTGTGGATTGACATATGATAAGTTAAAAAATCTCTTAAAAAGTGTAATAGATAATTACAATTTGATTCTCTTTCATTAATATTATTTCTCTCACCTATTAATTATATAACATTATATAATATATTAGTTAATAATATATAATTAATTAATTTATAAATTAAAACTAATCTGTTAATATTTGTAATTAAAATGTTTTAAGTAGTAATATAAAAAAAGTAGATCTAAAAGTTGTAATATTAACCCTTAGATGTGTGGTGTGATTTTTCCTTTTTTAAAAATAAATATAAACCGAGAAAGTCTTACTAAAATTAATTCAGATTGTTGTGAGGATTATCTTGATTCTAGCATGTATATCAATTTTGACATGAATAACACTCAAATAATAAAAACAAAAAATCATACTTTTTTATTAAAAATTGACTAAAAAAAAATAAATAAAGAAAAAAAATTAGAAGGAGTAGCAGGGGATTAGCAGTGGTGAAATTGAAGAATAAGGTGTTCAGATCAATCAGTGTTTTAAGATCTGCAATGGCTCAGCCTCCTCAAATAGCCATTCTTGGAGCTGGCATTTTTGTTAAAACTCAGTATATTCCAAGATTAGCTGAGATTTCTAATCTCTTTATTCTCAGAGCTATTTGGAGTCGCACTGAGGTAAATAATGATTTTGCTTCCACTTTTAATATTTTTTCCATTTTCTTAAATTATTGTTCCAAGCTATGAATTGGGTTTTTTGTGGAAAGAGAAGTTCTTCTGCATTTGTTTGGGGATTTTAGTTTGTGGGGTTTGATAAAAATTGGATCTTTATGTAGTTTAGCTGTGGAATTGTTCCTGAATCATTGTTCAAAGCTACGAACTGAGTTTTTGCTGGAAAGAAAGTTTCTTCTGCATTTGTTTGGGGATTTTAGTTTGTGGGGTTTGATAAAAGTTGGATCTTTATGTAGTTTAGCTGTGGAGTTGCTCCTGATTCATTGTGCAAAGCTATGAACTAGGTTTTTGGTGGAAAGAGAAGATCTTCTGCATTTGTTTGGGGATTTTAGTTTCTGGGGTTTGATAAAAATGGGATCTTTATGTAGTCTAGCTGTGGAATTGTTCTCTTTCTTCCATTTTCTTGAAATTTTTCTATAGGAAACAATCTCTTTATCTGTATGAGGTAGGTGTAAGGTCTGTGTACATCTAGCCTCCTCAGACCCCACTTGTGGGAGTATACTCGATATGTTGTTGTTGTTCAGAGCTAAGAACTGTTTCTTTAATTTTTTTTTGTGGAAAGAACAGAGCTTCTGCATTTGTATGCATTTGTTTAGGCATTTTAGTTTCCGGGGTTTGATAACATGGGATCTTTATGTAGTCTAGCTGTTCTTTTTCTTCCATTTTTTTTGAATCATTGTTCAAAGCTATGCACTGGGTTTTTGTGGAAAGAGAATCTTCTGCATATGTTAATATGATAATCGAAGCGAGTAGTAATAAATCTAAGAATAAGAAAAAATACAAGAATAACACTAATACTCCTGATATGGAAAAGAAATGAGCTTGCCTACCTAGTAACCTTCTACGCTAATTCTCGACCTCCACACCTTCCTATCAAGGTCATGTCCTCAGTAAGCTGAAGTTGTGCCATGTCCTGCCTAATCACCTCAAGACATCTGTCTCCAATACTTTGGCCTACATCTACCTCTCCTCAGGCCCACCATGGTAATTGTTGCATTGACCTTGACAGCAAGAATTGAATTGTATGGAAACTACAAGTTATAAACTATAAAACTTCTGCTATTTGCATGCATTTGTTAGTGGATTACCTGCCTATTTGATGAAAATGTAAACTTTATGCAGTCTAGTGTAGCATTGTTCTTGAAAGTGAAAATTGGGTTGCTGGGGAAATGCACAATACTTATTCGCTGGTGTATGCTGTGGATTTGAAAATGAAAACTTTGTGTATTCTAGTTGGTGCGCTTTCTTAACATAAAAGTTTCAGTTAGATAATATCTACCGAATCTCTTTGTGTACCTTTTTCTGTCTATCAAATTATTATTTGTCGTCATCTTTACTTTCAAAGAGTCATGAGAATGTGTATATGTTTGTTAGGAATCTGCCAGAAGTGCTGTTGAAATAGCACAGAAGCATTTCCCAAATGTGGAATGTAAGTGGGGAGATGCTGGACTCGAGGAGATCATTAAGGATAGTTCCATTACTGGTGTTGCTGTGGTTCTTGCTGGACAAACCATGGTACATCTCTCTGTTTTGTCTGTATGCTTTTATATGTCATCAAAGTTCCGCATGCTCAAAGTAACTAATGTTGGCCGCTTGTATCTTATTACCCCCTCTATTTTATTTCATGCAAGGCGGTTATCACAGGGTAGGAAACTACCGTGATTTCCATTTAAGTGAATCTGGAGTATTCTGAGAGGCTTACTTTTCTCTGTAATAGCTGGCTGAATCTCTATTACCCAATTCTCAAAGTTTCTCCTGAAAGTGATAACCCAATCTGCTTGAAGCTATGTTGCTCGGACTCTTCAAAAATATCAACGGGTGTGGCAACATTTTCGGAGAGTCTGAGCAACATAGGCTTGAAGTAGGAAACAAAGTGTCATGCTTTCATTAAGAGCTTCTAGAAGACAATGAATTGCATTCAATAATTCACTTAATTCTTCTTCCGTATTTTGACTTTCATGATATATTTTGTTGACTTAGTTGTTATTCGGGTCAGGACCTCTATAAAGTTGTAACACTTATCTATCAACAAACATAGTTCTTTTTTTTTTTTTGTTTTTTGGCTACAATAGGAATCACAGTAAATTGTGAAGAACTTAGGAGTCGTTTGGTGTGAGGTATAACGTATAATAATCCTAGGATAAAATGTAGGATTATTTTATCCTGCGTTTGGTTGGAGGTATTAGATAGTCATGGGATTACTTATCCCACCATTTATACCATAGTGATGAGATAAGTTATCCCATATACATGGTGGGATAACTTATCCCGGGATAGTTAATCCCATGATAACTTATTCCCAACCAAACGATCCCTTAGAGAAACAGCAAACAAGGACATAGTTAAAAGATCATTGATGTCAGGAGTTGCAATATCTGGGATATGGAAATTTTTATCAAATAAGTCCTGACTGTACTATTTATTAAAAGAAGACCCGAAATCACAAGAAGATTTTCTATCACATGGAAGGGCAAATGTCTTCACTATCAGCATTACACTCAATGAAATACAGTTATTTCAGAAAATTGTATTTGATATTTGCATCAATTCATGCAGGTGGATATGTCACTGAGGTTGCTTAAGGCAGGAAAGCATGTCCTTCAAGGTAATTGCATAAAAAGTTGTGATAAATGGTGTATTTTTTTTAACGCTTCTCTTTTGTACTTGTATATTTGGATAAGCTACCTTAAGTAGGTTGGATGGGGCATGGATAGTGGCCAGACATTCTTTTTGAAGAAGTTTATTTTCTATAAAAGTTTCAATGTTTTTTACCTTGTCAATAAAGCAGGACACATACTTGCTTTTAGTGCTCTATGAATAGTTGAAATAAACGTGCTTGTTTCTGTGTGATGTGCAATTAACTAACCAGTGTGTATTTGCATATCCTCTGTTGGCGAAATTGGGATACTCCAGAGAAACCAGCTTCCGCAAGTAAGTAAGATGCAGTTTTATTTCATTGAACTTATGAATGCCGATGTTTCTCTTATCAATTTTATTTCTGTTCAAAATGCATTTAACTAACCAACTTCTAGAATTATTCCTATCCCTCTATTAGACTTTTCAACATTAAATGTATTCTGCTAGTACTTTTCAACAATCTAAATTCTCAGGAGCCAATGTCATTTGCTTAGTTTATCAACAAAAACAACAACATACCCAGTGAAATCCCACTAGGTGGGGTCTGGGGAGGGTAGAGTGTACGCAGACCTTACCACTACCTCGTGGAGGTAGAGAGGCTGTTTCCGGGAGACCCTCAGCTCAAGAACATCAAATCTAAGTTATAGGAGAGCTATAAATAAAACATAACAACCAATCCAAAAGATAGTGTATAATCAACAAATGATACAATAACATCAAGAAAGTAGTGTGAGGAGTGAAACGTAGTAAACAGCAAAACGGCTAGGGCTACTCCAAACGCTAACAACCCATACCCTCGCGAGGGACGGCAACACGCCAACCCTACTAACCATCCACCTTAATACGCGACCTCCACTCCTTCCTATCTAGAGTCATGTCCTCGGTAATGTGAAGCCTAGCCAAGTCTTGTCTAATCACCTCTTCCCAATACTTCTTGGGCCTACCTCTACCCCTCCGCGTACCCTCTACCACCATTTCCTCGCACCTCCTCATTGGGGCGTCTGCGCTCCGTCTCTTCACATGTCCAAACCATCTCAGTCTCGCTTCCCTCAACTTGTCCACCACAGAGGCCACTCCCACGTTCTCCCGGATAACCTCATTCCTAATCTTGTCGCTCCTAGTGTGCCCACACATCCATCTCAACATCCTCATCTCCGCAACATGCATTTTTTGGACATGTGCGTTCTTGACTGGCCAACACTCCGCTCCATACAACAAGGCCGGTCTAACTATCACTCTGTAGAACTTACCTTTAAGTTTTGGTGGAATTTTCTTATCACACAATACTCCAGAGGCGAGCCTCCATTTCATCCAAGCAACCCCAATGCGATGTGTGACATCAACGTCGATGTACCACTCCCTTGGATTACAGCCCCAAGATACTTAAAACTTTCCTTCTTAGGAATGATTTGTGCGTCAAGTCTCACTTCCACATCTGTCTCATCCAACACATCACTGAATTTGCACCCCAAATATTCTGTTTTGGTCCTACTCAACCTGAAACCTTTGGACTCCAGCGTTTGTCTCCACACCTCCAGCCGCGCATTAACTCTATCCCGCGTCTCATCAATCAGTACTATGTCATCCGCAAATAACATACACCATGGGACCTTCTCCTGAATAGACCGCGTCAGCTCATCCATCACCAAAGCAAAAAGGAAAGGGCTTAGACTGATCCCTGGTGCAGCCCCATCTTAACTGGGAAATGTTCTGAGTCTCCTCCAACTGTTCTAACCCGAGTCTTGGCTCCACCGTACATGTCCTTTATCACCCTAATATAAATCATTGGGACTCCTTTAGACTCCAAGCACCTCCAGAGGACATTCCTCGGTACTTTGTCATAGGCCTTTTCAAGGTAAATGAACACCATATGTAGGTCTCTCTTCCTTTCTCTATATTTTTCTACCAGTCTACGCATAAGATGTATGGCTTCGGTAGTCGAATGTCCCGGCATGAATCCAAACTGGTTCTCCGAGATGGACACCCCTCTTCTCACCCTCATCTCCACCACTCTCTCCCAAATCTTTATAGTATGGCTCAACAATTTGATACCCCTGTAGTTGTTACAGTTTTGGATATCACCCTTGTTTTTATACAACGGAACCATTGTACTCCACCTCCATTCATCAGGCATTTTTGCTGTCTTAAAGATAACATTAAACAGCCCAGTTAACCACTCTATGCCTGCCTTGTCCATGCTCTTCCACAATTCTACCGGAATCTCATCGGGTCCGGTCGCTCTTCCCCTGCTCATCCTACTAATAGTCCGTATAACTTCCTCGGTCCTAATGCACCTACAGTACCCAAAAACCCGAAGTCTTTCAGAGTGCGCCAAATCACCCAATACAATGTCTGCTTCCCCTTTTTCAATTAAAAGTTTGTGAAAGTAGCTTCGCCATCTTTGCTTGATGGAGGTCTCTTCCACCAATATTTTGCCTTCCTCATCTTTGATACACTTCACTTGGTCCAAGTCGCGCGCCTTCCTCTCTCTTGCTTTTGCGAGCCTATACAACTTCTTATCCCCGCCTTTGTCCCCCAGCTCGACATACAAGCGTTCGAAAGCTGCCGTCTTCGCCTTCGTAACAGCTAACTTAGCTTCTGTCTTTGTCGTCTTATAGACTTTCTTATGCGTCCGCTTCTCTTCCTCGCCTACACATTCCACCAATTTAGTGTGTGCAGCCTTCTTCGCTTCCACTTTGCCTTGGACTTCCCCATTCCGCCACCAGTCTCCTTTATGGCCTCCAAATTTACCCCTTGACACCCCTAACACCTTAGAAGCAACTTCCCTAATGCAACTGACTGCTTTATTCCACATGATGTCCGCATCCCCGTTACCACTCCAAGCCCCCATCCCCATCAACTCCTCACCCATCTCCCGCGAAAGGGCAGGGGTCAACCCTCCCCATTTAATCCTCGGTCGATCAGGTACCATCTTCTTCCTCCTATCCCTCTTAATTTTCAGGTCCATCACCAAAAGCTTGTGTTGGGTAGTGAGGTTTTCACTTGGGATGACCTTGCAGTCCTTAAAGAGACCTCTATCCCCTTCCTAAGGAGTAAGTAATCTATCTGAGTCTTAGCTACCGTGCTACGAAAGGTAACCAAGTGGTTCTCCTTCTTCGGAAAGCACGAGTTAGCAATCACCAACTCAAAAGCCTT